>NC_069138.1:6792512-6987512 GCF_026914265.1 Mya arenaria | reverse complement strand
AACAATACTACGTTATTTTTTTATCTTCACACTTACATATCCGTGTTCAAAAATCAATATAATACGTGTCATTAGTTTTCTAAAGCAAACCGAAAAAGGAAAACAGTTTTTCGATAAAGCCATAGTGATGTTATGACTCCTAGTATACACCGATGTGTATTGGATATAAACTTTAGAATTGCGCTCGCAAGGTGTATGCTTTAGTTTCACTTTTGGTGAGTATGTATCCTTATTTATCAAAAAAGAAAAAAAAACAACATATCTTGATTATGTATGTCTGTTTAAAATAAAACTCTGGCTATATATTCAAATACAAATCATTTTTAAAATGTTATAATTTGTTAAAGCAGATACGAGACACAAACTATGGGCATGCAGAATGCAATGCAACAGTATAAGAACTATTTCAACTGAATATCTATATGAAATGAAACAACAACACAAAAACAAGTCTAGTATTCGAAAGTGTAAACAAAACCCCCATGCAAAGGCATGGAGTCAAAGCTAATGATAGAGAGCAAAACAAAATCACAAACCAGAAATGAAGAAACTATAACTTCACAAACCACATACTTTATATATTATATAAAACAAACGTCTAGGGGTGTTCATCATGTGAAGACAATTGTCAAAATCACGAAAAGGGTGAAATTTTTGTGAGTTTTATAGTTTCAGTCAAACATGAGGTTCAGATGGATAAGAAACACGAAGGCAAAAAATAACTCCAACAAGTGACATGCTAAGTAAATAAACAGATTGATAATTTATATAATTATATGAAATGATGTTGATGCAATCTTACATTTTTTTCCGTGATAACAGATCATGATTATTTACGAACATGCATTGTCATATGAACAAATACCAATTTAAACAAATACATTTTCTTTTTAGTCAGTGTTTAAAGATAATAAATTACGCTGCTATACATATTATATAAATAATAAAGAACCCAAAACCGTGCAATATTATAGAAAACAATGTTTAAAATTATAATAGTTTATAAATTTAATGAATGTAAATGACATAATTCAAATTCCGGGAAAACCGTTAATAGCTTGATATGACTTTTGAATTTTAAGATCAATGTTTTTTCAGTCAGATATATCATTAAAAAATCGAATCGGCTATCTATATGGTCGTTCTAAATATTGAATTTTCTACACGTTTTTGGCAGAAAACATTAGTTGTACGCCTATTCTTTTAAAAACGTTTAATCACATTGTTTGTGATTCAATTTATATTAATGAAAACTACTTTAAATACCATTATACATGTTTAAAGAGTATACATGTATGTGGAAAAAAATCGAATGTTGTTTACAAATTATACCATAGCAAAATGGAAATGTCAACAAAATATATACAAAATGCAAAATCATGTGTCCTAACTTAGCTTAATATTTGTGCTAACGATGTCCTATATTAAATACAATACACAAATCATTGTGTTTTGCCTTACGACTTCATGATTCAAACCTTGTACAAACTCTTAAAACATAGTTGATATCATATGGTAGTTTGGCGAACATACATTTGATGTCATGCAATTACTAGTAATATTTACAAATATTATAGTTCATTAAACATCCTAAGAAAGTAGTTTTCTTACAAGGCAAATTGCATTAGAGAGAAATCTCGTCTAAACGAGATGCACATTGAAATGGTCCTCATAAATACACAAAACAGATTTGTATCGGTATTGTACGTCAATCATTGTGACACTGTTTGAGGCCTAAATGCCGTTTTTTTAGAATAAACATTTGGTGATCCTAAGGACATTTTTTATATGTTTATCCATTTACATATCGTGTACCGTTGAGGGACATGATTTTGACGTCTGATTTCAGACAATCGAAAAGCAACAATAATGATAGTAATTCATAAAGGTCAATTATTGTTGTAACTAGACCCATCAAAGTTATAATTAGAAAATTGTACATTTATGCAATACTCATATACATTCTCGACACATATTCGATCTATTCAGTTGTGAATTTAAAAGTTCCTAGACTTGATCGAGGACTCGGCCGTATAATATGTCTTGTAAGTGTGAATACAATAAGCCAATCATTTACCAAACTTGAATAAGCATTTTTCAAAATATGGTTGTAACTGTTTATCAAACAATTTGTTTGTATATTTCTAAAACACACATCAGTTAAAGATGTAGTGTTGATGTACTTATATGTTATGAAAGTCATAAAGGCAGGACTATCAATTAACGGTGTTATCTTTGTCACAACTTGACGTTGTACGCGGATTGATGAACTGCATAGAAATGCATGCAAAGCATAACCAATTTAAAAAAAGAAAAACAACAAATGTAGCAAATGTACATATGCGCACAGTTTTGAATATTAAAATTATAGTTATCGTGTACATATTAGGAGTAACGTCTTACATGAACCAAAATAAATATCGAAATGTATACCGTCCTTCCCAAACCAAAACACATATTCACTCTATCATTCAGTTTATTGTTCAAGGTAAATTCATAAAAGTAATGATGTCTGATCACCGCTTTTTTGGATTGATTGTAAATCTTACGTTCCAGTCGGGTAATCATCTCCCTTCGAATTATTATAATCAGGTTTTTACCATGCTTTTTCCTTTAGGCTTCTGTAAATATAAAATGAAGAAGCACATTATGAGGGATAAATTCAAAAGTTCACTTCAATCATTGCCCGACTCATAAAGCAGCTCACTGTAAGATCCATTAGCAATCATGTTTACTTGTGGTGTTATGTAATATATCATTTTAAATGCATTTGCTTGCTTGTTGGTTGCTAATATGCGAAATAAATAACCCAAAAGTGTATTAATGAATATGTATAGACTTTGCTCTTGATTTCAACTTAACAAAACGTAAAATAACACTCTGTTAAATCTGTAACGGCCAGACAACATTATTTTACATTAGTTTTAGTAAGGCATTCGCATTTTACTTTTCTTCACTTAAATCCTTTTCAAATGATACATATATCACATTCGGTCACCATTCATTCAAAGTTCAAGAAGTTGGATGGCGGATTCAATAACCGGCATTATACTTCAATATTCATTAGAACGTATTTAATCATTTCGATGACCAGGACAATAAATAATTACATTACATACCGCCCAAAAATACTGAATGAAGTGAACACAAATCTGGAAACGAGATGATGCTACCAAGAAAGGACGCACCCATTAACAAGGCCATCTCAACTTGATTATGATTTGTATTGTCAACGATGTAAGATGAAAAACTGTCGAGGACTATAACAACTGTTAACATAATCATGTGGATTACTTGATGATCCTAAATTTGTACTCAGAAACATACACAACGTCTTCAATCTTAAAAATACTTTTCAAATAATTAGTAAAACTAACGTCGTATAATGTCAACTATTTCGCTGCAAACAATTTCTTAGTATTGCACTTAACAGCAATTAAAACATCTAATTAGCTCATAGCTTTCGGCTGTTTGTATACCAGTTTTAACGCCAGGTTTAAGTATGATAACTCATGACAGACACTTATATGCTTACCTTATTGCTTAACAAATTGAAGGAATATCAATAATTAAAACAACATACAGGGTAGTACTTTTATGAAATATGATGATGAATCTGATCATCACAAATATGCCCAATTTGTTAGACTTTAAAAAATATAAATATGCCTCAGTATTTACTAGATAAATAAAAGCTTGTCATCTACATCATTTAATTTTCAACTTACATCCTTATGAAAGAAATGATAAGAAATAAGTATTGTGTCAATGATATGAAACACACCATTTTATAGTGATCCTCACAATTGAACGAACTTTTATTATATTGATAAGATTCTCATTAAACAGTGTGACTAACAAATTGGTAGGCGGTTAAATCACTCTTATTAATACACGTGTTAATTGGAACGACGTTAAAATAGTTACCAATTGGTGTTGGTTCCTCCTCACTGGGTGTCACATCTGAAGCTTCTGTAAACAGAGGTTAACGCATGTCTTTGGGAGTAGATATTCTAGGAAAGCATAAACTCAAGCATTAGGGTTAAGTTTTTTTTATCATTATTATTACCAACAAAGAGTAATAGTGTTCGTCTTTTAACATAAAAACTCTAAATAGGTATCTACAAAATAGAAAACAAATATCATATACACTATCATTGATATTTAACGTTAACAAATTTCCACTAGCAACAACCGTAGTAAAAGGAAAATCACAATCTTGAGAAAATAGTTTACTTTGTCATCTAGACTTAATGCAACGTTTGAACACAGTAGTATCAGTGCGTTTGGGACTTTGTTTTGACATCAATGCAAAACTAAGTCTTCTAAGTAACGCAACACCATGACGAATAATAATCTCATTAACGTAGACTTTACTAAATTACGTAGACTTGTGTGTGTGTTAATCATTTGACATCATTATTTCAAAGATCTTAAGTATACTAGACGTGTAAAGTAATCCTCAAAACCTAATGGAAATTACGAATGTAAAGTGCTTCTCGAAGCAAAACTCACATTCACTTATTTGGTAAGGCTTTAGTTTAAGCGTGGGATTTGCAACTTGACAATTAATTAGACAACTCTTAATCATACAAATGTTTCATGTTATGACGTCATCGTTTTACCTTGTTTTCCTGTCGTATTTGCATTGACGGGCGCAGGATCTGCTTCTGTAAAGAAATGTATAAAGAAATAAAGTTCCAAATGAAACATAAACAAAAGCATAGATTTATTGATTAACAACTTGAGGACAATGGTTATTTCAATACTGTCAACGCCACATATAATCGAATACTGGCTTTAGCAGGCATTTTGGGAATTTATTTCACTGAATATCATATAGATGTACGATGCAACTGAAAACAGCTGCCACATGCACAGGCTGTGGCTATGGAAAACACATAATATGAAGCCAACACTACATGCAAAGTTTGAACACAGAAATAACAGTGTGTTATGGATATCTTATTGACATCAATGACAGATGCGTAACTGTCGACGTCTTCAAAGTATGTCAACATTGTTACTTATCTCAGCTTATTTATTCCAGAGTTATATACTTGGTAGAACGGTCATAAAAATCAGGTGACGATTTCGTATTACCATTAATAAGCTATTATTATAAGAAATTATTTAATGATCCTAACTGTATGTATGTATGCTTAATCAAACCCTTCGACTTTAATGGATACCCTGTTTCTAGAAATACATGGGAAACAAGCGTCGAATTAGGTCATATATATTTCTGCAAATGACAGATATATATATATATATATATATATATATATAATGATGTAATGCCATTATTATAGTACCTTTTTTCTTTTGTTTTTTCGTTTCTGTAAACATAGGTAAAACATGTTTTTTTGGAATATATACTATAAGAAAGCATAACTACAAGCATAAACACAAGCATCACATATGTATGTTTAATACAAGACATGGCAGTCGATTAACAAATAAACTGGTTACCATTTTCATGTTTTTTATATAAGATGTATAATAACTTCTATTCGTACACACAAAAGGTGAGGAAAGGTATTTTAATTATTTTTATGAATTTTATATCAAATCCGCAAATTATATTTGTTCTTAAAGGTAGGGGATTCATTCTGAACTAATAATGTATTCGGCCGACGTGGAATGGGATTTTTTTTGTAACATTTTCATCTTCTTTCACTCGACAACGTGTAAAATAGTATAGATCAAACACAGATATAAATTATACCGAAAAGGAAAAGCTTCTTCGAAAGGTAACTTTCTATTTCTGCACAAGTCTGTTGAGGATCTTTCAACTGACCAATCCCCCTGATAGCACATTCCATCATTGTTAACACGTCGGATCTGTAAAACATTAAAGTCATTGTTTTAGATATTAAATCAATCGTTGGTTGATATGGTTAAAAACGATCATTTAAATCATTAATTAACAGCTTAACAAGATAATGTATTTTCCAATGTGTCATAAAAAACCGCCATGAAAATATAACTAGTATGATAGACTAGTGTGTCGCTTTAGCCCGTTCGACCTAAATTCCCCACATTAATTCCCGTATCGGAACAGTTTGTATAACTAATGTGCGAATATATTTAAACTCTCTTCATTTATACTGCACCTTAGATCTTTAAATTATCCTTGACAAACTGGTGCGAAACAGTTACATCACACGCTTCGTAGTTTAGATTTTACATTTGCGTTAAAGCATGAGTGTATAATCACAGATACTCGAATTGCGGGTGAATTTCATACTGTACCCCAATAAAATAAATAGTTTTAAGTATCAATCCTTTTCAAACATTCATACGATTTTTCAACCCCACGTACTTTGGCTTGCAATTGAATGCATTATACTAAACACGAAACCTGGTGAAATAATGCTCGTAACAGATGCCCACAATAGTCCAAATAGTTGTACGTTGACGGATTTTTTTTTTCGGTTTTTGATATGGCAAATCCTTCAAGTACAAATTGTTTTGAACAAAAAGTGGGTAGTTATTCCGATCGGGATTCCGGGTTAAAGCATATTGCGTCGATATGCTTTTTTTTCATTTCATTCTGTCAAAACATAACGATATAGACATGAAGTCAACTGCACGGCTGCAGTTCACAGTTGTATAACAATCGGAACACTTTGCCATGGCCGAGTTGTTACGATTGTATTTACGAGGTTTTTCTCGAAGCTTGTCGGAGGTGGCCGACAAATTACGGTTCCGCTGGGCAGAAATGTTGTCTATCAGTCAAGTTTTTCATTGTATTGGAAAGGTAAATCATGTGTTTGAATGCATTAAATGCTTGTTTTGTGAAAAATAGCTTTGCACATACATGGTAAAATATGAATGAAAACCTTAATTATCCAATTCAAACATAAAATACTGCATTTAATACAATTTCAATTTTTGTTAACCCCCCCCCCCCGTTCTTGCACAAACTCGTTTAGGCGTTAGGAATTGGAAGAATCAAGTATATTATTGTAGACTAATGCACACAATTACGGATCGTCTAATAGTATGTCAAGTGGTCTTCATGAACAAACATGAACCAGTTAATTTTTATGTTTAGTTGCCCGAGAGAACCAACAATTATTTATTTTTTTAAATCCCGCAATGTATTTCCTATATATGTAAGTGCATTAATGGTAACATAACGTTCGGGAATAATAAGCGGCCTCTTATCAATGTTTTGAATGTATCGAATGTCTAGTCTAATACAACGTTATTAGAGTCATATAGCTTGATAACATTATTAGTTAATACTAACGAAAACAAATCAATGTTTAAACTGATTAAATGTACAATATGAAATAGATACATTTGTTTGTATATATATATACATATACATATATCGCGTCATGAGAAAACCTGCCATAATGACATCGAGTGCGTCATCGGAAAAACCTGGTTGAAATTACGTCAGATTATATTTACCTTATATCCGGTGTTGAAGGTTATGTGTGTTGGTCGTTTACCAGTGTTAACAAGAAAAGAAGGAAGAGCCGAGTCAAAATGGAGAAGGAATTAGAGGTAAATCTCTTTCCGTAAACATCGTTTTTTTTACTCATACTGCTTTAATCAGTTTTATTTTTGGTGAAATTTCGGACAGGTTAAATTTAAAATCAAATAATAATCAGGTGTTTTTTGTTAATTAAAGGCAATTAAAACCCTATTGATTTAACATCTGCAAGAATAAAAAAAAATGATTAATATGTTTTAAGTGACATTCCGTAGTTATTATACAATGTAAATATTATAAAAAAAAACAACGCTTTATAATTATTATTTTCTAAAGAGCTGTATTGTTCTTCATAAACTTGCCATATGTAGCCAATATGAGTTATAGTCCACTAAATCGAACTTACAAGCATTGCATAGATCTTATAAATAGTAGAGAAAAGGATAAGAAACGTGAAATGAAAAAAAAAAATCGTGTGAAAAAAACGATGTGACAAAAGGATAATATATTTGTATAATGTCTATTTTCATTTTTTGACACAGCCCGTCTAGCTCAATTAGGAGAGCGATTTCCTTGGAATCCACACACTGCGGATTCGATCCCGACAGTTTTTTATTTGATTTTGTTTTACGCACAAAAAATTAATAACAATGGAAAGAGATACAAAAGCATAAGTAAATATTTTTTCTACTAAAATACAAATTAGTTTATAAATTAGTGCATTCATAGATCGCCAACGACGTCACTGAGGAAGAGAATATGGAGGCAACGGAAGTCATACGCGCCCATATCATTGAGGCTCAACAGGTACACACAAACATTTTGGACAATAAGTGTTTGACTGACAGCTAACATTCAATATGACTCGTTTAAAACATATTCAAGTAAGAAAATTATTCTACACGGTATCTTTGATATTTAAAGTGGTGGTAGTTCTTTTGACGTACATTGCTAACAAGACAAATTTGTCATACTGAAATATGCAGGCTATATGCCGTACAGCAATGTTTACAGAATTACAAAATATCATAATTTATACATTTGCTGCGCAATCAATTAACCTTGCAATCATGTTTTTACATTATAGGAAAGGGAGGTATATAAAATGTTTGTGTAGCGAGGGCCCAGATGGAACCAGACACTTTCCACCATTAAACGTTTGACTTCAGTCAGTGCGTCAGTCTCCCCCACTACAGTCGTCAGATATTCTTCCTTTCCCTGCCAAAAGTACCAATCTTCGGATTTAGAATCAGCATGGGGAAACAGCTCAATTTCTTAATTGATGTAGCTGAAGCCTTGGGAAAAAATGGGAAAGAAACACAGGGACCCAACGCCGTACTATTCATGACCAACTATACGCTCGAGTCTCACTGTGTCCCGGGCGAAACGTTCAATATTCCTGCCGACAACTGTCCGGCTAATACTTTACATTGCAAATTTCGAATGAATTTAGTTATTTGGTAAAATAACTTCTTGTTATATTATGAACGTAATAACATAAAAATAATGATATAATCATGTGTCGTATTTCGTTCGTGATAAAGGAATATTTTTCATGAAAATAATGTCATAAAATTTTCTTGCTGCAGGGCAAAATAAAAATATGTACGTCAATGGCCACTTCTTATTGCGTGTTATGACCGGGCGGCAGACAGGGATCGAATTTTTTATGCAAATACCAGGTACGTTTTATATATCAAAACCTTAACAACATACATACGAAATTTCGAGCTTAGTTCTCCATTTGCTTTAGTTTAAAAGTTCGGAAATAAATAAAATATTTTGCAGGCCATGCCAGGTGCCATGAAGACAGTGGCTTTGCGACCCTGAAGAGGCCTACAAAGTCATGATACAGAGACGCTTGATGAGCTGGCAGGAGTGGTTGACCTATCGTCTGTGACCAACGTATCGGTGCGCTACCGGCAGTAGATCTGGAGAGATTGGATGTCTTTCCTATCCATGCAATTCAAGTCATTTGTAGGAATATTTGTGTGTTATGTTAATATTGAGATTTAGGTTTACAGTATTGTTCATTTATTTTTTAAGAATAAAATATATTTTCCGTAGGTCCATATTATATAAGAGGAATTGCCGTTTCGATGGAGACCCGTTTTACCCAATAAAAGATCAAATTATGTTAATTCTTTTTTCAGGAAATACCAACATTTCAGGTTCACGGCCAGTCTGCCGGGCATCGTGATTGTAACGGAAAAAAGGGGTGGCGAAGAAACACATATCAACCTCCTTAAGGACCGCTCTTTTAGGTGCCGGGCATCGTGATTGTAACGGAAAAAAGGGGTGGCGAAGAAACACATATCAACCTCCTTAAGGACCGCTCTTTTAGGTTTCTAGTGGACACCAGGCTGAAACCAGTTCCAGCGGCTTGATCAGGAAGGAATATCTCCGTCGGAGTGTCAGCAAACACGCGTCCGAAGAGAAGCGAGAACAGATTTGCGCGGGGGTTGTATCTTTAAAGACGTGCATGTAATATATAGTGGTCATATTTAAGAGACACTTGAATATTTATCAATTAGGAAATACCATTTTTTTATGATAAAAACTTTTTTTTCTTGTTTTTACACTATTCCATATACATGTTTTGTCGAATGATCCAAAGTCGTTAAACATTGCATTGGAAGACACGCATTACATGAAAAATATTGATAGGATATTAACTTATAATCGTAGGTACACCACATACATGATTATTATATAACGTTCATGTTATGATGTATGTTTGTACTTTGGTGTCAAATGTAATATATTATATTGACTATCACCCGTGTGTTCTCACTCTTTTGTTGTAAATTAAAGAATATTGATTGTGAATCTTGTTTGATTTATTTTAAAATTAAACACTTTAAAACTGCGCATGCCGTTGGAATACGACACTTTAGTAAAAAAGAACAACTACAATTGCCTAGCAACCCACTTGACGTCATATTGACATGTATCGAACTTCAACCGAATGTGCAATTCTTTTACGATAGACATAGGTCAACACTTTATTTTTTCGGTCTGATTAAAATAAATGAATCCCAACATCTAACGCCGTAAACGTGACATTGTAGAACAGAGAACGTTCAGGAAAATGCTATACGATTGGCTCACTTGAATGCGTTTTTGTGTAAGAAAACATAGGCAAAAATAAACTGATATGGTAAAGCTCTGAAATAATTACTTGTTCTAAATATGTACAAACAAGAATTCGTAAAAAGTGTCATTAAGGCAGGTTTTCTCATGACGCGATACATATATATATATATGCAAAATTTCACTAACAATGTGCCTTTAAATGACCATTCGGGCGCAAACATTGATTAAACCTGTAAATTCTGACAATTACAGCTTGTTACTGACTTATTTATTTTTTAGCATACTAAATAATTTATCAAAATTTATATTCGTGTGCATAAGCAACTATTTCTCTTTTTAAGTTTAACAACGAAATGCTTGTTGTTATGACACACCAGAAACAGATATCCAACAGTAAACAAGACGTATGTATTTATAATTGTGTTTATATTAGACAGTAAGAAATAGAGAAGAACTAGTTCAGGTCAAGACATTCCTATAAGCCCCTTGAGACAAACAATCGTATGAGCAACTCTATTCTAGACTAATCAGAACCAAACATACTATAAGTTGGGAATCATAAAACTCCTTTAGAGCCAAACTAATCCATGTGCAATTCAAATGTTGTGCAGCTCTAGTTAAGCGTTCATGGTGCCATACAAACAACATTTTGGCATATTAGTCATGCTTCATCAAATACTAAGCCTAATAAATCAGGTTGCGGTTCTAGTAATACTGGAGGTATTTTGATAGAAAATTATTAACTTATGTTTAGATTTCAAACCATCTTTCACCACTGCTGACTGTATTTTTGTATTATGATTTTTTTTCATTTTGCCATTAATTTGGACCGTTTTGTATGTTTGTCCTAAATTGAACCTTAGCAATTATTTCGATCCAACAGTCACATATAAGAATTAAAAACCTCATGGAAAAGCACATTGTGGCATCGACATTTGACAACATGTATTGGTATGGCACCAGAGTGTTTCAATTAAATCTTATACATGTCTTTGAAGCGTGAAGTAATATAATGTAAATAATATACGACGACCTAGTCTGAAATAAGTTTATGAATATAAACTTTAAAACAACTTTTAAGCTAAAGGTATATCAAATAACTTTTAACTATTTGCGAGTCTTACAGCAATAACAAGCGTGCGGTCGCCTTTTGTAATGTTTGCAAACTATAATGATGTAATATATATACATTATAAAAATATATATATATATAACAAACCTGAAAATTTATATTAAATGAAAGAACAAAGCATTTACATTTCCGCCATTACTGAGAAATAATATCCATGTAAATATTCAATTGTATCCTTTAACTTTAAATGGCCGTATTCTATTATAATAATATTTAAAATGAATTTGCTGTTTATGTTGGCCACTATTGGCGCCATCTTGGATTATACTGTCCGCACCATGTGAAAATTATGCCGCCGTCTTCATATAAAATAACTACATAATTTTCTGTAATATATGCGGCTGGTTTTATTAACAACACACTTTTCCGAACAATGTGGTATATAATATCGCTTATGCTGTTTTTGTTCACACATAACCCACTTATTGTCTTTCCACATTTAATGCCTATTAGAGGTGGCAAGTAACTTTGAAATGACCATTAAAGTGGACCATTTAAATTTTGCTCACTCATACATGACCAACAATATCTTTAAATAGGGATTTGAAGCATCGATTTATATTGATTAAACATTAAAATACTAAATGCTCATTATGTTTCATCAAAAATGTGCCACGACCCAAATGTTCAGCGAAAATCAGAATCGGTGGTGGGACGTAAATGAATGGTGTACACTACTAGTACATCGTGTGCGATCCTATTTTGGATTATTCTGATGGGAAGCAAATAATGTCACAGAACTATGCTCTGTTGATGGGCTATTGTATAGGTGTGTGCATGATTTGAAACAATTAGTGGCAAATAACTGATTATTTATTTATTTGTTCACATTTCCACCTTATAATGGCATTGACCTTGACTTTTAGTGACCTTTATGGGGCAGTATGTTAGAAAGCATTACATATGTACATACATTACTTAAATCTTCAAAGACAAACATGTTTGTGTTAAATAGTGATAATAAACAAATATAGTAACATTTATGTGAAAAACTACAGAAACAAGCTCAGTAGCAGAACGTTTTAGCATAAACCCCGTTTAATCGTACAGGGTAATCGCCAAAGACATAGAGCACAAAAACAAGAAATCATCGAACAACAGCACAAAACTCCATAACAAGAAACATAGAACAACAGCACAAAACTCCACTAACAACACAGCGGATATATACTATATAAAAACATAGGTATGTTTATAAGGGATTGTTAGGTACCGTAAATTTCCTGGGGTTTAAACGAGTTTACGCGCATAAACCTCACTATGCAATACTAGGCATTGGCTTAGAGAACATACATCTTGGCTGTTGTCCTTGTTACCATGGTAAGCTGCAGGATCAAAGCTCCGACCAAAGCTTAAATGAACTTTAAATTTTCCCCCGACATAAATATACCATCTTGACAAAATAATTCACTCGAATGCATCAAGTGACTAGATTATGATGTTTTATAGAATTATCGGGTATATTTGACGTAATCTCGACGCCACACAACGTAATAATCAAGACGTAAGCTTACTGACACCATGGGTTCGTTTAATTAATTAGTATACAGGTAAAGTGATATTTTCTTTGATATTTATTTTACATTTGTTTTGCTATGGTGTGGTAAGTTTACAGTATAAAAATAAGTCAGAAAAATACTTAACTATTTAACCTGTTGCTGTTTGTGATATCTTTGGAATTGATTTGAATTTGAAGTTACAGTGTCTTAATATTTATAATGTTAATGCTAATACATCCGTACACAACATAAACATAAATCTTAGACTAAGAGAACAATATGCATTCATTTTATTAGAAGCTGTATTCTTATAAAAACCGTATAATACTCAAGTTTATCTTATTCTAAATGCAATGAAGTTCCTATATTATTCATTGAAGAACCAAGAACCGATTGATACCCAATCCTTCTTATTTTATCCTCTCTAAATATTTATTTGAGTACGGACGCCAACGCGGAATAAAGTTTCAAGCACTTCAATTTTTTAGGCAAAAAATGTATGGTTCCGATAATTTTCCTGAAATAAATAAGGTGGGAAGATCGGTTTTTTATTGTTTTTATTTATTTATTGATATGTCTTAGTTGACTACATTCATGTCTTCAATGTTCACTCATAAATTCGTATACTTTTTGCACATGAGAGATTATTGAACAAAGATGGCATGAGATACTCTCGCATTCCGTGTATTTCCTGCTGTTGTATGAATTAGTTGCGAACAAATATTCGTAACGCTATTGGGGGACTACGCTTATATTACGAAATGTAAGTTCATAAGGAGAATACGGTTATGATAGTTTATAATATCATAGCATCAAAACGCATCACAGATATTTTCCTAAAATCCTTTAAACAAATATTTACGTAAATAAAACATTCAAAAAAAAACAAAAAACATACATGTTTTACTATTTTTAGATATTAATTTATATATTTCAAAAGTTTCGCGCTTATTCCTTATTCTATATCATTGCCGCAAAAATCGTCATCTGCAATTAAAGTTGGGTCGTGATTCGAATGTGACTCTGTCACTAAGTTTGCTGAAAGTTTGATTAGTTTAAAAGTATTCAAGGAAACGCTAAGGTTCCTCATATGTCTATGTACGAGCATCATATATCTATGTTATATACACAAAGTGCAGTCAAAAAGTTCCCGGTCTGGCAATATATTTTACAGTGTTGGCGTCTGACTATGACGATACTTGTCACCATATACCATAACAAAATGTTAACATTTTGCTAGCAAAATTAGTAACATAGCATCCCTTTTCAATAGAAAAAAACATGTTTATTGTAGTATATAACCTACGCTACGGATCACTTTGAAATATTAACGATTACCAAATTGTCTTTACTGCTTTTAACGCTAGATATGCAATATTTTGGGACAGTTTTATCGTTTAAAATTACATGACGTCACATCGACGTCTTTACTAAACACACGCGAAAAATTAACATCATCGCTTTAGAAAGTTTTGAATTAATGCGTATTGTCCAAGATAACGGAGCAACTGACAGTCATTGAATACTGTTCGAGAGCCTAAATGACAAAACAGACACATGGAAGTTTATGAATCCGGAGATAATGGATTAAGGAATTGTTCCAAGACCTAAGTGACTATAAGAGAAGCGGTCGACAACGGGATATAAGCAGTATCGACGAAGTGCAGCTCATCATTTCCGTAGATAGGCAGAAATCAATCGACCATATAGCGTAGAGTGTTGGATTAATCCATGGAAATGTAAATAACATCTTGACAAAGGATTTGGGAATGAATAAAAAAACAAGTGCAAGATGGTTGCCGCGCGTTTTGACGGAAGAAATTATGAAAACCAGGATAGAGGCATCTGGGAAATTTCTACTGTGCTAGAGAAAGGAAGGTTCATTACCACGGATGGAACCTTGGATAATTTGTATGACCCTGATACTAACAAGGAGTCTATGTTGTGGAAAAGACGATCTTCGCGCCGTCCTTAGAAAGCGATAAGATCAAACTCATCAAAGAACACAATGTACATTTTCTTCTTTGACAGCCAGGGATTTCTCCTGCAACATGCAGTACTAGCGGCCAGACAGTCATTAAAGATTAATATAAAAAAGTAAGTTTAATCAACATATGACTTATTATCACAAATACTATTATGGAATTTAAAAGTCATTGGTAAATGATTCCAGGTATTTCGTGATTTAGCATATGTTTTTAATTAAGATTAATTGAAATTAAGGTCATGCAGAATCATCTCACGAACGTATTGAAAAAGAAACGTCCGGACTGAAAAAAAGAAAAATTGATCTAACATCAAGACAACGCTCCTGCACATCGGGTTGAAGACACATTACAAATTGAAATCATTGAATTGCACAAAAGCGCCTACGTTGACGTTATTTCTCTAGTCAACGTTTACAGAAAGTTATTTCCGTATAAAGTGATCCATATGGTGTGCGTTATTTGTAATTGCTATATAATAATTGATTGTTTTATTTGTGAGTAATAAATGTACATTAGTGAAGAATATAGTTTGCTTTTTTTCAATTCAATTATATTTGTTTTATCCAAACCTGACAACAAAACAAATGCAGTCCAGGAACTTTTCGACTGCACCTAGTATTCTTATGATACATTTTACTTTTATAGAGTCTTCAATTTGCAAAATTAATTAACACTATTTTTATGATCCATGCACTAACAATTGAGAACGTACGCCGTTCTGTTCATAATAATGGATCAAGTGTTGTAGTATGTGTACAGTATGTGCGCCTTTCGGTAATACTCCTTCCACGTGAGGAGTGTTCATCGACCATGCAGGATGACATCTCATCTAATCTTTTTTTATACTCAATGATTACATGAGTGTTCCCTTTATTCTTACTGATTATATGGGAAAATATATAAATAAAGAAAATAGTTTGTTTCGGGGAAGATAATTGCAAAATATTTCGCAATATTTTTTTATGTAACATATGTGACCCCCAGCGCGTGGTCAGTTTTGACGCCAGGGGCAAAACTTGAAAACAAAAATGATTGAGGATTTCTATATAATGTTTTACATCGTTTACCTACCTTGCAATGTCACAATTTGTTTTTAATGTTTTCTATTTTCTTTTTGTTGCCATGACAACCTGAGTATAGCATAAAGTTAGTATCTTTGATAAAATATAGAAGGGTACTTATCTAGGAACATCACTGTGAAGTGTCATCAACGTTGCCTCACATAAACAGTTTAAAAGAAAACTAAAAAACTATTTTCAGATTCAATCTTCATATTGTTCCTTCATTCATATAAAGATAATATTCGAACTTTTTTATATATTTTTTTTTTTAAATTGAGCTTTTATAACTACATGCAAGTCATTTGTTCCATTATAGTTAACTAAAATACTGCTATTTTTGCATACTACTGACTCAAGAGGGCATTACGCTGTTCTCAAAAAATAAAAATAAAAATTACATTTTATAAATATCAAATTCCATGGAGGGTGATATCATATATTAATATTTACACCTCAACTTCCATTCCTTAAATGATCTGCCTATCGGCAATTGTGTTCATCAATCGATGAACGCAACATCTTCGGATATGTTCGGATCGCAATTCATCGCATAACAATATACATGAAAACTATTGATCTTGTTATTGTTCGTATTGTGTCAGCAGGTCCAGTAAAATATAAGTAAAATAATGAACTATTGGTGTAAATATAAGGAATGAACTGCGGGGTTGATGTAATTATCGGGGATATGAACGCAATTGGGCTGGTCAAAGTACACGTGGAGTCCTTCGGACTCCACACACTTAGACCAGCCCAATTGCGTTCATACCCCGATAATGACATCAACCCCGCAATTCATTCCTTAATTATACCTCACTTTTGTCTACAATGGTAAAATCCTAAAAGAGATATTTTGACTATCAGAAATATTTTCACAGTGATGTCGTACAAGGGAAAATAACTTCTTCAATAAGTTTAGCTAAGTCATGACGTGATTGCCTCCCTTATACACATACAGTAATTACGTCACTGTTCAGTTGGTATACAAATCTCAGACGATAGGAACTGTCAGCAAGTTAACAGTGGCATTTTAATTTTTTGTTCTAGATATAAATATTTTATTATGTTATATTTTGTTAACCTTGTTCAACGTGTTTAATTAAATGAATGAAAAACATTTTGCTATTGTCAACCCTCTAATCAATATCAATGTCAAACATGCTGCCATATAATATTTATAAAATGTTAACCCGTGAAAGTAAATGCAAACCGAGGCGTTAGCCGAGGTTGACATTAATATTTCGAGGGTAAACATCATAATATTTTATCACCCTTCATGGCATCTGATATCTAAAGAATTATACCAAACATCTACAATTGTCTGCAATTGTACATGGAGTCAGCAAGAACATAATTATCCACCATGTAGTGAATATTTTGCGGCGTTATCATTACGTCACATGAGGTAGTATAAGTACCTAACATGGTTGAGAGTGTAAGATAGGCTTATACCGAGCCGAGCGTAGGTTGTTTTGCGGAAACGAAGTTAACCGAATTTCCACAAAACACCCTGCGCGAGGGTTGTTATGAACCTATCGTACATGAGCGGCTAAATAGTTCTGAGGAGAATAGAGATTTTTTTCTTGAAAGGTGCGTGAAATATTTTTATGGTGACATTAGAAGCGATAAATAATAAATAAGCATTCTAAATATTGGCAGAAGACATGGTTTCTATGATTCTACAGACAGCAGTCTTCAAAAAGGGAGGTACTTACAATGTGATGACCATTGAAAATGAGTTCCATTCGGGTACTTGTTTTATCTTTGCCTGTGGGCAAGATAAGCATTTCTAGCATGGCTAAATAATTGGATCTAATTATCTGAGGTGGGAGAAAAACTCTTTCCGGTCTATTTTTTATAAATAGTTTTTTTGATTTTCTTACACTGAATAAAACTGGAACATTTATTAAAAAAAATCAACACATACATAATGGATTACTTGATTTCTTTTAAAATGAATTAAAATCAAATAAAAAAATACAAGTTTTTCAAGTTCACAATCATTTTTTTCACATGGGAGTAAGTTTTTGAGTATATTTTCTGCAAAAAGTCGACTTGATCTATCTGAAATTCTAAGTCTTAAATGTTAGACACATGCGAGGGTATATTTACCCGGTGAAAGCGTTAAGTCCGGGTAACACTACGGATTTGTTACTTTCATGTACATGATAATTTAACATGGACAGGTCACGTGAGGTATAATAACATTTGTTATGCATACTTGCAGTATAGTTAAAAATAGTTTGAAACACATAATTCGGGCTATTAACTAAGGAGTATTCGGTACGTAAGGGTGTGGGAGGTAGTTCAAAGGCACTCTGGTATCGTATAATAGTTTTGCGCTGTTTTAAACAAACAAACACGTTATAACAATGTTAAAAAGTAGTATAGAGCACACATCGAATACTGCAGTACTATCGTACAACATAAACATTTTTTTTTCAAACATATGCCTCAAAATTAAACTTTATATTTAGTATTCTGCGCAGGCATAACGTCTACATCGTAAACGTTAATGTATAATAAATAGAAACGTTGACGTCACTGTGCCTTAAATTTCGAAGCAGTTTGATATGATCGGGAACGTATTAGAGGGGTTCACTAACCAAAACAGATAGATACTCTTACATTATGTACAATGATAACGATATCAATTAAAACATATAACCGGGATTGTTTTTGTGACAATTATCTTGTCTGACAGGTAATTTTAATCAGTGAAGAATGCAGCCTAACCGATTAATACAATTTTAACATCGGTAGAGAGACGTTGTCATGTTCATTAAGGCGAAACACCCATTTGAAGGTATTTCTGTAGTATCAGATACAACAAAATTTACTCGGTGATGCTAACCTCAGCAACATGAATGAATTCTTGGAATACGTTTCGGTTGTTAGGCTGCATTCTTCACGTTCAAGTTATAAAAGCATATCTCTTATTCATATTCAAGATCAAAGTCTGCGGTTTAATTGCAAGAATATATATAACTCAGAAACGTATAATAATAGTATTAACTTAAACTATCATTTAGCGACCTGGCTGAAGTCTTAAAGAAGAAATTGTGAACAAAAGTAATAACTTATTAGCTCAAGACACTTCACAAATTAACCATCAGTCATTGTAGACAAATTATTTTATTTTCACTGTTGAAACAAACGTTGTCTTGAATTATTGCTATATTTACTTTTGGTCAAAGATTTGACGTTTTAGAGGAAGACGTATATTTATTTATCAAAAGCAGCTTATACCAGTCATGGGCAACTTAACGACTAAATGATCTCAAAATAAATAACGGTTTACTGCTAAAAAGTATGGAGATGTTTTCTAAGTTTTTCTTCAAGAAACTGTACAAAAGTACCTCTTACCCTTCAATATACATCTACCCTAAATGTCGGTGCGGAGGGACGGACAATCCGATAACTGTATTACTATAAGACGTCTTTCGAGAGCATACAGATAGGAAACCTGATCTTTCTTTGATCTTTGCTTGAATACTTCAAAAATGATAAAATCAATCATGGGTAACTAAAACAGAAATGAACTTTCTTTAATCGATGTTCCTTAATGACTTTGCACATCGTGGTTATAAAGTGGGATCCATTCTCTGAATGTGCATACGAACTGTATTTTTCGACAGCTGCATGTACCACTATGACGTTTTTCATTTTCAGTCGTTCTTTCGTAACGTTCTGGAACAGTACAAGCGATACACAGTTTGATTAACTCTTAGCCCATTTTACCAATGTATGTATAACGTCCATCCACGTTTAGCACCAGTATATTGCGACAACTTAATTGTTATCCAGGTATTTCCCTAGCAACAAATTCAGCAAGACCTTAAGGGATTATACATGTTTAAGTCAAATAGAAGATTATGTGAATCGAAAATGATCATAATCATGAAATACTTCTACTTCTTTTAAAGTCCAGTAAATATTTTAAGGTTAACAACAAACAAACCGTTTGTACCTACTTCTTGTCAAAGAAAATTAAGTGTTCCATGTAAAAGTATCTTGTACACGAAATCCCCCATAATGCAATATACATGTATAAGAATTTTGCACAGGAATTGGGAAAAAAAGATATCTTTAGACATATTGTGTATATGTGGTCTTTTAATTAAACTATGACACGATTTCAGCAAACTTGGATTATGCTAAATATAACATATCAAATCGGCAGTAAAATTTAAGTAACTGTTTGTTTCTTTGTTTAAAAGAAGAGATAATTTATCAGTGAGATAAATGCAACAATGGTTCAATGCCATTTTTCAATTGAATGATCATGAGCATCCGGAAGCAACTTTGTTGATATATTGTCGACAAGAAGCTATTAACAAAGGTCCGTTACAAACCTTTACATTAGTATGTTTTCTTTGATAAAACAACTAAAATAATCGTCGAACAAAATAACAGTGAGTATCCATAACAATATACATCATAATATAATTTTGCTTAGATACACAAATAACACAAGCTAGATTATTTGCAAAGAACATAATCTTACCACTTTGTTTTCAAATGTTTCCACTCGACAACAATCAAATACGAGTACAACCGGAACTTCTCCCTCTTGTTGACGCACTATATCTAGTATATCTTTGAATTTGACTGTTTCTTCGTTCTTTGTTAAAACCCCAAGGGAAGAGCCATGCGAAGAAAATACAAACATATGGCAACAATAGCCCTTTTTAGTCAACTGATTTTCGAACTGCTTTTTCGTTTCTTCTTCAGAATGCAGTAGGTCGGAACTGTATTGAAACTCGTTGCACAAATTCATGACGCTTTCTGAAAATGTAATATTTAAAAAGTTTGACATATAATATATACGTATATATATATTTTATTTACATTTTATGAAGTAGTCCCACATTTCGATTTAATTGCAGAATACCCTTAGAAAGACTAAATATAACACATTTTGTGTTTCCATTTGCTGTGAAGAATGCCTAAATTCGCCGTATATAACGTTTGCTTCAATAAGCACAAATGTCATGAAGGTTTTGGATTCACCATTCTAATAACACAAATAAGATCAACATTTATGGTTTAAAGGCATTCGCGCATAGCGGCGTCCATTGGCAACGAATTTGCAACAACAATCGTTGGATGAAACCAACGATCTTGGTACGCCAATAGAATAAGGAAAGCAAGATTGTGCTAACGTATACCCAAGAAAAATAGTTCAAGCCTGGACCGGGTATTACCTCTGTCAATGTCAACTCCTTCCAGAGCATCAGATTTTTCGAACGAACTGGTGCCGAAGAAGCAACAATTGACAACCCCTACAATGTGAACGCAATATTTAGTGAAAAACAATAGTTCAATCAAACATGAAAATGAATATTGTGATCAAAACACTTCGCACCCCTGACAACTATTTTGCTAAATAAGTGATTTAACACAAGAATACGCTGACTAGGTGATATGAGCGTGGGAACAACCTCCACAGTTTTGCTAGAGATGATATTACTATGATGTTGTTTAAGGAAGTTTTGGACATTTACTATTAATAATTGATAATTATAGTTTAAGTAGGATTAAGATTGTCTGCATTACATAAGAGGAAACCAGTAACGGATCTTTACATTTCAATTCGAAATAAACAGGTGTCATGTTATGATCATTGTCTATAATCTTAAGTAAGTTGGAAGATCATAAAAACAGACATTTAAAATGAAGTTAGCAGACACCTTTTTACTTAGAAAATGATATTTGTAAAATACACATTAACTATCATCCTCAACATCACCTGACCGTGACTAATTTGCATACGGTTTAAGGACTCTAAATTGTATATTCATATTTTGTCGCAAATGGTCTCCACGACCTTAGATTTGAATCAATATTCTAACCCAAACACAAATAAGTCTTATTTATTACCCATGGCTAATAGGGAATTTAATAAATGGGACTTGCAATTGATTGATAGAAATACAATAATTAACGTGGATATCTCCCCGGCCATTAACGTTCCATACTTAACAAAAACCTAGAACCCAACATGACCAATGTGCCCATGATAACGAACATTGTCAAACACTACTATTAAATTACATAGACATATCTTTAATCCATTCGTTTTACAACTAGCAGAACAATTTAGCAAATCTCAATATCAATACCTAACAAGAAGAAAAGTTAAAATGATATAAACATACACAGTTTTGCCATTTGAGTTTGGAACTCATACTTTTGACTGTTCGTGATCATGGTCCTAGAAATGAATTAAAGTGGGGCGTTTATAACGACACGCAATACATCGACGAACCCATACACTTTTGTCGCATTATACCTGTTAGGCTTTGGACTTTGCCGATATAATAATATGTTTTAGCAAATCAAAGCATAATCCATGAAAATTCAAATTTGTTGATGTATCGAAAATACTACAGTTTGAACAAGCTATGAAATTGAGATTTGTATAGTTTTTAGAAATCTATAATGTAATCTTGAGATACTTTATAAATGTATTTTAATACAAAAAGGTATAGATGAAACACGTTCCTACCTTTTATGTCGAAATATGACCTGAAACACAATATTTTACAACAATTTACTCTAATAATATTACCAACAACAACAACAATACTAACAACGACGGGTTAAATGGCAATATTAAGTGGTGCCCCATGCCAAAGCACACAAGAACATAAGCACATAAGGGTATAAACATTTTAAAGACAGGTTTAAAAAGTAAGATCTTGGCGGAGACATTGCAACTATATTTATCATACATATAGAAGAACTGAGCTTGATAGTGCATTAAAGTATTCAATTTAAAGTTTAAATACGAAACATGTTAGTAATTTCTTCAGACGTGTCCCTGTGAGATGGTGGTTCAGGATGTTCTATTTCGCTTAGCTTTGTCAATTTTATTGTTTATTTGTTCTTCCATACTTGGGTAGTGAATGCTACATACTGGTTAACAACATCAACAAGGTGGGGGGGCGGTATACCATAAACAATTAAACCATGAACAGTAGATATAAAGATGCAAGCATGCATGCATATGTTGATAGGCCATGACATACACACCAAAACCAAGGATAACACAAACAGGTCCCACATATTCTTATTTCCATTGTGGTCCTAACTGGCAGTTAGTGGCATTCAATAGAGATGCAAGATAACATTAAATAAGTTATTAAAAATAATTAAAATTATATCACATTAGATAGGTATTACAGTAAAATTTTGAAGTACATTGATTGTAACGTTATCACAAACAATTAACATTTTCCAAAAGCTTATCACAGTGTTAATATAAATATCACAAATTCAATTTCGACACGATTACTTAAAATTACATATAATTTATATTATAAGCGTTGAATTCTAAATCAATTACATTTTTTATTTGGTGAAATGCCCTTACCAAAATTATCTTAATACTACAGTTTTAAATGCTATAGCTATTAGTTTTATATTTTGAATAAAACAACCCATAAATAATCGCATATGCATAATCTATACAAATAATAATTTATCATCAGACAAAAGTTTAAAGAATGTGACGCTTAGCACCAATCTGGAATTTCGATAATTGAACTATTTGGATGATAATAGCTGGCAATTTATTCCGAAGACTACATCTTACGTAACTGAATGGCTTTTATCTCAAACATTTAACTTTTGAAACAGCAAATTAAACTGTCCATTGGACGCCTTGTCCTTTAGAATTAAATTCTGTCTTGGGAAGTAAAATTTCATTCCATATGGCCTGAAGCCAGATACGCCCCTCCATAAAACATGGCACATAATAATCTGATCAACTCTGTTTCCCATTGGCTTCCAGTTGAATGAATGAAATTTGAGATTTACAATTTGATTGTGGAGAATCTAATGAGCGTATTTTGTGTGGATTTAAGATCTGGGTAGGATCATGATACCATATGGAACAAACATTATCACCTTGAAATTGGACAAGAGAAGCTTCTTTTATGTAGAGTCATTTTGCGCTACAGGAACCTGGAATAGGCTTTCTCAAAAAACTGACTTTGCCATTTTATTAAAAAAGTATTTTGATCCAAGGTAGCCCCAAAGTACTTGTCATGGTTTCTATACCAGTAACATAACATGTAACGTTGAGGATAAAGCTAGAATTTAAGCGACATTAAATGTAAAATCATTTTACCAAGACCAAAGAACGCCGAGTTGAATGGCCTATGTAACAACGTATTAACGACATTACATGTAAAATCATTTTAACAAGACCAAAGAACGCCGATTTGAATGGCCTATGTAACAATGCATAAACGACATTAAATGTAAAATCATTTTACCGAGACCAAAGAACGCCGAGTTGAATGGCCTATGTAACAATGTATAAACGACATTAAATGTAAAATCATTTTACCGAGACCAAAGAACGCCGAGCTGAATGGCCTATGAAACAATGTATAAACGACATTAAATGTAAAATCATTTTACCGAGACCAAAGAACACCGAGTTGAATGGCCTATGTAACAATGTATAAACGACATTAAATGTGAAATCATTTTACCAAGACCAAAGAACGCCGAGTTGGATGGCCTATGTAACAATGTATAAACGACATTAAATGTAATATCATTTTACCGAGACCAAAGAACGCCGAGTTGAATGAACTATGTAACAATGTATAAATGACATTAAATGTAATATCATTTTACCAAGACCAAAGAACGCCGAGTTGAATGGCCTATGTAACAATGTATAAACGACATTAAATGTAATATCATTTTACCGAGACCAAAGAACGCCGAGTTGAATGGCCTATGTAACAATGTTTAAACGACATTAAATGTAAAATCATTTTACCAAGACCAAAGAACGCCGAGTTGAATGGCCTATGTTACAATGTATAATCGACATTAAATGTAATATTATTTTACCGAGACCAAATAACACAGACTTGAATGGCCTATGTAACAATGTATAAACGACATTAAATGTAGAATCATTTTACCAAGACCAAAGAACACAGATTTGAATGGCCTATGTAACAATGTATAAACGACATTAAATGTAATATTATTTACCAAGACCAAAGAACGCCGAGTTGAATGGCCTATGTCACAATGTATGAACGACATTAAATGTAAACTCATTTTACCAAGACCGAAGAACGCCGAGTTGAATGGCCTATTTCACAATGTTTAAACGACATTAAATGTAAAAACATTTTACCAAGACCGAAGAACGCCGAGTTGAATGGCCTATATCACAATGTATAAACGACATTAAATGTAATATCATTTTACCAAGACCAAAGAACGCCGAGTTGAATGGCCTATGTAACAATGTATAAACGACATTAAATGTAAAATCATTTTACAGAGACCAAAGAACGCCGAGTTGAATGGCCTATGTAACAATGTATAAACGACATTAAATGTAAAATCATTTTACCAAGACCGAAGAACGCCGAGTTGAATGGCCTATGTCACAATGTATTAACGACATTAAATGTAAAATCATTTTACCAAGACCAAAGAACGCCGAATTGAATGACCTATGTAACAATGTATAAACGACATTAAATGTAAAATCATTTTACCAAGACCAAAGAACGCCGAGTTGAATGGCCTATGTAACAATGTATAAACGACATTAAATGTAAGATCATTTTACCGAGACCAAAGAACGCCGAGTTGAATGGCCTATGTAACAATGTATAAACGACATTAAATGTAAAATCATTTTACCAAGACCAAAGAACGCCGAGTTGAATGGCCTCTGTAACAATGTATAAACGACATTAAATGTAAAATCATTTTACCGAGACAAAAATACGCCGAGTTGAATGGCCTATGTAACAATGTATAAACGACATTAAATGTAAAATCATTTTACCAAGACCAAAGAACGCCGAGTTGAATGGCCTATGTAACAATGTATAAACGACATGAAATGTAAAATCATTTTACCAAGACCAAAGAACGCCGAGTTGAATGGCCTATGTAACAATATATTAACGACATTAAATGTAAAATCATTTTACCAAGACCAAAGAACGCCGAGTTGAATGGCCTATGTAACAATGTATAAACGACATTAAATGTAAAATCATTTTACGGCGACCAAAGAACGCCGAGTTGAATGGCTTATGTAACAATGTATAAACGATATTAAATGTAAAATCATTTTACCGAGACCAAAGAACGCCGAGTTGAATGGCCTATGTAACAATATGTAAACGACATTAAATGTAAAATCATTTTACCAAGACCAAAGAACGCCGAGTTGGATGGCCTATGTAACAATGTTTAAACGGCATTAAATGTAAAGTCATTTTACCAAGACCGACGAACGCCGAGATGAATAGCCTATTTCACAATGTATAAACGACATTAAATGTAAACTCATTTTACCAAGACCGAAGAACGCCGAGTTAAATGGCCTATGTAACAATGTATAAACGACATTAAATGTAAAATCATTTTACCGAGACCAAAGAACGCCGAGTTGAATGGCCTATGTAACAATATATAAACGACATTAAATGTAAAATCATTTTACCAAGACCAAAGAACGCCGAGTTGGATGGCCTATGTAACAATGTTTAAACGACATTAAATGTAAAATCATTTTACCAAGACCAGAGAATGCCGAGTTGAATGACATATGTAACAATGTATAAACGACATTAAATGTAAAATCATTTTACCAAGACCAAAGAACGCCGAGATGAATGGCCTATGTAACAATGTATGAACGGCATTAAATGTAAGATCATTTTACCAAGACCAAAGAACGCCGAGTTGAATGGCCTATGTAACAATGTATAAACGACATTAAATGTAAGATCATTTTACCAAGACCAAAGAACGCCGAGTTGAATGGCCTATGTAACAATGTATAAACGACATTAAATGTAAAATCATTTTACCAAGACAAAAGAACACAGACTTGAATGGCCTATGTAACAATGTATAAACGACATTAAATGTGATATTATTTTACCAAGACAAAAGAACGCCGAGTTGAATGGCCTACTTCACAATGTATAAACGACATTAAATGTAAACTCATTTTACCAAGACCGAAGAACGCCGAGTTGAATGGCCTATTTTACAATGTATAAACGACATTAAATGTAAACTCATTTTACCAAGACCAAAGAACGCCGAGTTGAATGGCCTATGTAACAATGTATAAACGACATTAAATGTAAAATCATTTAACCGAGACCAAGGAACGCCGAGTTGAATGGCCTATGTAACAATGTATAAACGACATTAAATGTAAAATCATTTTACCAAGACCGAAGAACGCCGAGATGAATGGCCAATGTAACAATGTATTAACGACATTAAATGTAAAATCATTTTACCAAGACCTAAGAACGCCGAGTTGAATGACCTATGTAACAATGAATAAACGACATTAAATGTAAAATCATTTTACCAAGACCAAAGAACGCCAAGTTGAATGGCCTATGTAACAATGTATAAACGACATTAAATGTAAAATCATTTTACCAAGACCAAAGAACGCCGAGTTGAATTGCCTATGTAACAATGTATAAACGACATTAAATGTAAAATCATTTTACCAAGACCAAAGAACGCCGAGTTGAATGGCCTATGTAACAATGTATAAACGATATTAAATGTAAAATCATTTTACCGAGACCAAAGAACGCCGAGTTGAATGACCTATGTAACAATGTATAAACGACATTGAATGTAAAATCATTTTACCAAGACCAAAGAACGCCGAGTTGAATGGCCTAGGTAACAATGTATAAACGACATTAAATGTAAAATCATTTTACCGAGACCAAAGAACATCGAGTTGAATGGCCTACGTAACAATGTATAAACGACATTAAATGTAAGATCATTTTACCGAGACCAAAGAACACAGACTTGAATGGCCTATGTAACAATGTATAAACGACATTAAATGTAGAATCATTTTACCAAGACAAAAGAACACAGACTTTAATGGCCTATGTAACAATGTATAAACGACATTAAATGTAAAATCATTTTACCAAGACCGAAGAACGCCGAGTTGAATGGCCTATGTAACAATGTATTAACGACATTAAATGTAAAATCATTTTACCAAGACCAGAGAACGCCGAGTTGAATGACCTATGTAACAATGTATAAACGACATTAAATGTAAGATCATTTTACCAAGACCAAAGAACGCCGAGTTGAATGGCCTATGTAACAATGTATAAACGACATTAAATGTAAAATCATTTTACCAAGACCAAATACGCTGAGTTGAATGGCCTATGTAACAATGTATAAACGACATTAAATGTAAAATCATTTTACCAAGACCAAAGAACGCCGAGTTGAATGGCCTATGTAACAATGTATAAACAACATTAAATGTAAAATCATTTTACCAAGACCAAAGAACGCCGAGTTGAATGGCCTATGTAACAATGTATAAACGACATTAAATGTAAAATCATTTTACCAAGACCGAAGAACGCTGAGTTGAATGGCCTATGTAACAATGTATAAACGACATTAAATGTAAAATCATTTTACCAAGACCGAAGAACGCCGAGTTGAATGGCCTATGTAACAATGTATAAACGACATTAAATATAAAGTCATTTTACCAAGACCGAATAATGCCGAGTTGAATGGCCTATGTAACAATGCATAAACGACATTAAATGTAAAATCATTTTACCACGACCAAAGAACGCCGAGTTGAATGGCCTATGCAACAATGTATAAACGACATTAAATGTAAAATCATTTTACCAAGACCAAAGAACGCCGAGTTGAATGGCCTATGTAACAATGTATAAACGACATTAAATGTAAAATCATTTTACCAAGACCTAAGAACGCCGAGTTGAATGGCATATGTAACAATGTATAAACGACATTAAATGTAAGATCATTTTACCGAGACCAAAGAACACAGTCTTGAATGGCCTATGCTACAATGTATAAACGACATTAAATGTAAAATCATTTTACCAAGACCAAAGAACGCCGAGTTGAATGGCCTATGTAACAATGTATAAACGACATTAAATGTAAAATCATTTTACCAAGACCAAAGAACGCCGAGTTGAATGGCCTATGTAACAATGTATAAACGACATTAAATGTAAAATCATTTTACCAAGACCAAAGAACACCGAGTTGAATGGCCTATGTAACAATGTATAAACGATATTAAATGTAAAATCATTTTACCGAGACCAAAGAACGCCGAGTTGAATGACCTATGTAACAATGTATAAACGACATTGAATGTAAAATCATTTTACCAAGACCAAAGAACGCCGAGTTGAATGGCCTATGTAACAATGTATAAACGACATTAAATGTAAAATCATTTTACCGAGACCAAAGAACATCGAGTTGAATGGCCTACGTAACAATGTATAAACGACATTAAATGTAAGATCATTTTACCGAGACCAAAGAACACAGACTTGAATGGCCTATGTAACAATGTATAAACGACATTAAATGTAAAATCATTTTACCGAGACCAAAGAACATCGAGTTGAATGGCCTACGTAACAATGTATAAACGACATTAAATGTAAGATCATTTTACCGAGACCAAAGAACACAGACTTGAATGGCCTATGTAACAATGTATTAACGACATTAAATGTAAAATCATTTTACCAAGACCAGAGAACGCCGAGTTGAATGACCTATGTAACAATGTATAAACGACATTAAATGTAAGATCATTTTACCAAGACCAAAGAACGCCGAGTTGAATGGCCTATGTAACAATGTATAAACGACATTAAATGTAAGATCATTTTACCGAGACCAAAGAACGCCGAGTTGAATGGCCTATGTAACAATGTATAAACGACATTAAATGTATCATTTTACCAAGACCGAAGAACGCCGAGTTGAATGGCCTATGTAACAATGTATAAACGACATTAAATGTAAAATCATTTTACCAAGACCAAATACGCTGAGTTGAATGGCCTATGTAACAATGCATAAACGACATTAAATGTAAAATCATTTTACCAAGACCAAAGAACGCCGAGTTGAATGGCCTATGTAACAATGTATAAACGACATTAAATGTAAAATAATTTTACCAAGACCAAAGAACGCCGAGTTGAATGGACTATGTAACAATGTATAAACAAAATTAAATGTAAAATCATTTTACCAAGACCAAAGAACGCCGAGTTGAATGGCCTATGTAACAATGTATAAACGACATTAAATGTAAAATCATTTTACCAAGACCTAAGAACGCCGAGTTGAATGGCATATGTAACAATATATAAACGACATTAAATGTAAGATCATTTTACCGAGACCAAAGAACACAGACTTGAATGGCCTATGTAACATTGTATAAACGACATTAAATGTAAAATCATTTTACCAAGACCGAAGAACGCCGAGTTGAATGGCCTATGTAACAATGTATTAACGACATTAGATGTAAAATCATTTTACCGAGACCAAAGCACGCCGAGTTGAATGGCCTATGTATTAATGTATAAACGACATTAAATGTAAGATCATTTTACCAAGACCAAAGAACGCCGAGTTGAATGGCCTATGTAACAATGTATAAACGACATTAAATGTAGGATCATTTTACCAAGACCAACGATCGCGGAGTTGAATGGCCTATGTAACAATGTATAAACGACATTAAGTGTAAGATCATTTTACCGAGACCAATGAACGCCGAGTTGAATGGCCTATGTAACAATGAATAAACGACATTAAATGTAAAATCATTTTACCAACACCAAAGAACGCCGAGTTGAATGGCCTACGTAACAATGTATAAACGACATTAAATGTAAACTCATTTTACCAAGACCAAAGAACGCCGAGTTGAATGGCCTATGTAACAATGTATGAACGACATTAAATGTAATATCATTTTACCAAGACCAAAGAACGACGAGTTGAATGTCCTATGTAACAATGTATAAACGACATTAAATGTAAGATCATTTTACCAAGACCAAAGAACGCCGAGTTGAATGGCCTATGTAACAATTTATAAACGACATTAAATGTAAGATCATTTTACCGAGACCAAAGAACGCCGAGTTGAATGGCCTATGTAACAATGTATAAACGACATAAAATGTAATATCATATTACCAAGACCAATTTTACCGAGACCAATGAACGCCGAGTTGAATGGCCTATGTAACAATGTATAAACGACATTAAAGGTAAGATCATTTTACCGAGACCAAAGAACGCCGAGTTGAATGGCCTATGTAACAATGTATAAACGACATTAAATGTAAAATAATTTTACCAAGACCGAAGAACGCCGAGTTGAATGGCCTATGTAACAATGCATAAACGACATTAAATGTAAAATCATTTTACCAAGACCAAAGAACGCCGAGTTGAATGGCCTATGTAACAATGTATAAACGACATTAAATGTAAAATAATTTTACCAAGACCGAAGAACGCCAAGTTGAATGGCCTATGTAACAATGTATAAACGACATTAAATGTAATATCATTTTACCAAGACCAAAGATCGCCGAGTTGAATGGCCTATGTAACAATGTATAAACGACATTAAATGTAAAATCATTTTACCGAGACCGAAGAACGCCGAATTGAATGGCATATGTAACAATGTATAAACGACATTAAATGTAAGATCATTTTACCGAGGCGAAGAACGCCGAGTTGAATGGTCTGTGATCGGGCGAGTTCTTCATGTGGTGTATCAACAACAGGACGTGGGCAGGAGGTTCCCGTATTTTAGGACGACCTGGCTCACGTGGTACGCTGTTCTCCTCAATATGTTTCCTGGCTGCAAAACAGGTGACGTCGTTGAAAAAGCATAACAAACAATAAGTCACCTTAGAGCAAGAACTCAATAAGTACTTATATTATAATAAGCAGATATTGAGTGTTTGCATAATGTTGACGAATAGCTAGAAGCAAAAGCTAATTTGTGAACTGGTTGGCCAAGAGACATATTTCAGGGATCAAGATTTATTGATTCATACAGTCTTTTGTATGAATTTCCGCTACAGGATTATCAAAATAAATCTTTGCCATCTACATATCTATATGTATTACAATAATTACAATTGTTTCCGTGTGCTGGCAAGGTTAAATGTGTTTGTGTGACGCTATAAATCAAACAGTTTAGTTTCAAACGTAATACTTTCGTTGGACTTGTAGGGTGTGTTTTAATTGATTCGTTTATTTTGGTCTTATGCTCTTTGTTACAAAGAACTATGTATATATATCTAGGAGGAGCTTTCATTTAGAATGAATTATGGACGCCAGTCATTTACCTGCCATGCGAATATTTTCAAACGCATTTTTCAGTTGCTCCGGTGACCTTAGTTCGTCCGCCTGTCTGCAAAGAAAGATGCTTCATTTATGATGATGATGATGATCACCCACGTCCATATAAATTTTCTCACCAATCTGAACGGTTATCTAAGTCGGAAACGTTTGGCTGAGTTGCGTAAGGCTACCTTTCTATGTGAATTTTCAACCATCATGCAAGTGAGTAGCTTTTTAAACTGAAAATGACCCATTGAACATCGCTGTTCCTTGCATCCATATGATTTTTCTCTTCCTTTATTAAGGAGTTCAAGTGACCGATGTTGGGGTGGTTGGAGTGGATATGGAGTGGGTAAGAACTGTTTTCAGAAATTGGGTATGGTTTAGCTTGCGTAGTTACTTTACTCAACTGGTATATGTAACATAATCGTTAAACGTCGCTTCCACTTGCATGCAAATATCCTTCCGTCCCTCCGTAAAGTGAGGATTTTTACGTAGGGTTAGGGTGGCATATCATTATTAGGTAATTATAACAACGTACCTTATACAAGTGACACTCTTATTCAAAATCAATACATACACATGTATAACAAACATAACTTTTGAGTGGTAAACCTTTAACTACTCACTAAGTAATGCAATTTTGGAAATATTAATTACTGCTACAAAATTGTAACCGTTTATTTAATAGCTAAAAACGCAAATATTTTAAATGATTGGTGAGTGCTCAAACATTTACTGCGATCTGCTATATTCTCAGAAGGTAAAATACCGTGTTCACTGAACCTTTCTTTTAAATTAATTTCGGAATACTTCATAAAACCATTGATTTCGACACGTATTCATCTTTTTGGTATATAATAACAAGTGTAGTATTATATAGTAAAACTTATTTGGGAGTAAGAGTGCATCTTTAAAACTGAAAAAAAAAATTACTCACTCGTTAAACATCGATGTTACTTGCATCCAGATGACTTTTCTCTCCATGTTAGAGGAGGTCTTGTAAGCGGTGTTTGGGTGGTGAGGATTATGACTGGGGTAGAGCTCCATCTCTCGCGGTATTATAAGCTTCACTGCCAGGTACTTATCATGCTCCGTCCAGTTAGAGGCACGATTGCGTAAGTTGAACCTGTAATTATAGTATGCTTGTACAATAATAACATCAACAGATGTGCAAACTTTTGATAATGCACTTTCCATAAATTAGGAAACGTCTAAAGCCGCTCTGCTGATTTTTAGGATTCAGTTGAATAAGGAGCATAGCTTTTTTTAAAGCCCTGGCTATAGGCCTTGCCAAAAATGCATGTGTTTACACTTATATGTACAGTTTAATTTGAATACTTTAAACAGTCTTGTTTAAAGGCATAGTTAAAGCCTTGTATAAGTGACCCCCCAAAAAAAAACCCAAAAAAAAACAACAAACAAAACCGTGTACTTTTACACAACCTCTGTTAATTTATCTTAATCTTATTGCCTAAAAGTCTTATTTGATCTCCAATCTGAGTATCCTGCTGTGCAATTTGGGATGTTTCATTGTAAAAATGGACCCTAAATGGCCCTGAGCCAATAAACGAATACACAGGAAATTGGCCCCTACTGTGACACCAGTGCAATTAGCAGGAGATGCACAGCAGGGGATTATCATGTCAAACATTCCTTAAACTAGGCCTTTAAAATACATTCATAACTAACTCTTGTTTTAAGCATGTAGATTAAACATCCAATCAAGGCGTTGGCAATATAAAATATTCTTATGTTCTTCGGTTTACAGAGCAGCAAATAAATTATTCACGGTATCACCCACCCCTATTTTCCCCTATTTTATTTTCCAAAGTTTGGTAGGTGGAGGAGTTTTTTTTGATACGGAAAACATGTCTTTTTTACTTAAATTTGGTATTTCAATTTTCCCTAGAATAAAACCGGAATACTTTAAGAACAGATCTACACAATGAAATAACATATTAAAGTTCACGTCTTAAGCTAAGAGGAATTTTCGGACATACAAAAACGGTTCGGTTCGGTCGTTTTTGATATACTATATAATTTAAAAAAACAGCAACAAAAAATTGGGAATAGGCCCCAAATTGGTTGGTACAAAAATCTTTGAAAGAAACCACCCCAATTGCCCAATCTACCTGTTTAATGGTTTATGTCCTACTAGCCTTCCATCGACCCATTGAAAAGTGGTTGGCGACCCTTCATTGGAGGAGAGGGAATCACCTTCATCTACGTCAAATGCTCTTTGTGACATCATCGGATTTTGAGCTCCCAGCGATGACATCATCAGTTGTCGGAACAGAGGGAGTTGACTTCTGAACGGAAACTGTGAAAATATATATATAAGTCCTAGTGTTCTCCTACTATTTTCAAAAAAATGTGAAAGTGATCGTCCAGTCCACTCGAACGCTGAAATTCGAAGGCTAAGGGGATGTACATGTATACACATGCAACGTTTCACTAACAGTTTAATAGTTTAACGTGACTGGACGTTGGCATTCATAATGTTTGAAAATGGTTATTTTTTCCGTATTCTTTATAACTTAATAAGTTTTCCTACGCTTGCCGGAGGGGCATCCCCTAGCTTCAGTTCCAACCTCAGAAAACCGTTTTTGGCTACACCAATGAAAGACGTTTTCCATGGCTCACTACGAGTGTAAAATTCAAAATGCTTCAGATACGCCTGACTAAAGGGCATAGGTAAGTTCTTACCATTTCGTCTGGTTGAAGTTAATGGCAAACTTACAAATAGGGGACATAACTCGCTAACTTCAATGTTGGTAGCAGTTAATGATTTATTATACTTTTTTTATTTGTTATACATAAAATGTTTCAAGTTATTTTGTGTTTGAAGTTCATTCTTGAATAATATAAAATTCGATTAATATTATTCGCCTTTCTTTCAAATCCACTAAACAATGAAATTACCTTAAAAGTACGAAAGGAATTTTATTAAATGGCAATTTGTTCTTACCTTATTTAATGAATCTGAATACTTTCGATATGAGTGTATGAATGATCGCTTAAGGTGATTCAAGTTTAAATTGAGATGAAATTTGACAGCATTTTTAATTAAATTTTGTTTAAAAAATTGGACCCAGGAAATTATACACATTTAAAGTGATCAAACTGTTCATATTATAAAATGATGCCTGATATAGTCTAACTACCTTTTAAAAAATATCTATATAGTTTAATGGTCCGCTTAGGCGGCGGATAAGTGTAACGGTCCGCTGTAGGCGGCGAATGTGCGTATATAATAATATTCCGTATAAAACGGAGGATCGTTCGTAATACGTATGTAAACTTGGTTGGTAATATGCAAATTAGCAAATCCCGGGCTATGTGAGAATAGAGAAGTTAGTGTATATCAAGACCAGTGGACCCCTTCAGCGTCGAGCATGCTTTTCCCTAAAGGGATCTGTTGGTGTTTGTTTCATTACGCCGAGCCGAGCTTTCTGGGGTTTTTTTTGTAGACGTCGCACGTTACAAATGGTGGCAGCGGTGGGATGATGACAACTGCCGGAACGGAGTTGCCTTACCCATAAGATTTCAAGTCCTTCTCGGAGGGGAAAACAATGAAACGGTCCGCTGTATGCGGCGGATGTGCGTTCATAATAACGTTCATACCGGATGTAAACTTGGTTGGTAATATGCAAATTAGCAAAGCCCGGGATCTGTAAGAATAGAGAAGTTAGTGTATATAAAGACCAGTAGACCCCTTCAGCGTCGAGCATGCTTTTCCCGAAAGGGATCTGTTGGTGTTTGTTTCATTACGCCGAGCCGAGCTTTCTGGTGTTTTTTGTAGACGTCGCACGTTACAAATGGTGGCAGCGGTGGGATGATGACAACTGCCGGAACGGAGTTGCCTTACCCATAAGATTTCAAGTCCTTCTCGGAGGGGAAAACAATGAAACGGTCCGCTGTATGCGGCGGATGTGCGTTCATAATAACGTTCATACCGGATGTAAACTTGGTTGGTAATATGCAAATTAGCAAAGCCCGGGATCTGTAAGAATAGAGAAGTTAGTGTATATAAAAACCAGTGGACCCCTTCAGCGTCGAGCATGCTTTTCCCTGAAGGGATCTGTTGGTGTTTGTTTCATAACGCCAGAAAGCTCGGCTGTCTGGTGTTTGATTGTTTCACAGTCGCACGTTACAAATGGTGGCAGCTGTGGGATAATGACAGCTGCCGGAACGGAGTTGCCTTACCCATAAGATTCCCAGTCTAAGACTCGGGACGAGTCTTCTCGGAGGGGAAAGAAATGTAACGGTCCGCTTAGGTATAGTATTTGGTGATAGCGCAACTGTGTAATCGCATACAGAAACCAGAGCAACAACCAAAATTGTTTAAATACACAGGAGTCGAAACCGTACACACACTGGAAATGAACGCAAACCACCATCACTTGAGAAATACAGGTTTTAGTATTACGGTCCATCGATGTATGAAAACGTTGGTTATTGCACGGTTTGTGACTTTGCAATCATCCATATATTGACAACGTTTTCAAACACAGATGTATCGCAATTCTTAAATATTCAATGTTTATATTGATACTTATTATTATTTGATTGTCTTCATTATTATCCAACTACAACGCTAAAAATAATGCTTCTTAGATATTTCAACGATGTTTAGATTCGGAATTTTTCATCACCGGCGGCTTTAATAATGTCACTTGTTTTATCGACGTCACGTTAATCGCGATATTTTAAACGTCATATGACCAATCACATGCGTCGTTTATGTTGTATCAAAGGTGTTCCGAAGATGTTGCGTTCGTCGGAATTTACAATGTATTTACATTCGCACTTAAGTTACTGAATGATAAAATAGCCGTTATTTTTGCATGAACCGGGCGACCTTTCGTGACCTCTACATGTGGGCGGAGTTTCGCACAAAAGGCCTGGATCATGCATATATAAAACACCACCTGAACAAACTCAAAATATTTAATAAACACGAAAGTCATTCAACCAAATTTAGCATTATCAAAAAATAATAAAGTTTTGCAAATGAAAAATTTAAACAAAAAGTTTGATTCGTATTTGTTTCGTGCGTTCATTCGGTATGAACGCTCGGCGGCGAGTTAGCAATTTTTCCGTTGCATTTTTTAGCTGCATGAACGCACAAAAAATAAGAATTAATCCTTAAATGAATGTAATTGAAAGATATATGCGTGTATATACTGAAACAGTACATTGTATACATGTGCAATAAATTAAAAAAAGTTACAAATAGCAAATACTAAAACGCTGGTTTAATGGTTATATAACAATCCAGTGCAAAAAGAAAACAATTATTGTAACATAGAATAACGCTTAGGCTTGCTAGATATCACTCTGGTTTAAACTCATTTTAATTCACGGAAAAGGTTCAAAAGACAACGTATGTTTCAATAAAAGCATTTATAAAATTGATCTGAAACCTCATAAAAATCATCGTCTTAAGTATCAAAGAGTTTTGTTATTTTTATAAATTTCAAATATTAAAAATACTTTAAGTGTCAAAAAATATAATGTTCACGCAATTTTTTAAGAGAGCTACTGACCATTGTAACCATTAGAAACAAGTCTTACAATACTTTCTTGGTCTAAAGTACCTTCTAAACTTACCCAAATAACTACCCATTGTAACAATGTAGGCTTTCTTAATCTTAAGTACATTTCCACAGGTCTACGAGTAAGCAAATAGCTTATCTTAAAAGCTTAAGGATTTCTTTCACAAATTAGATGTCGGCAACGATATTAGTTTCAATTTTGTTGAAAATGAGGTATGTTGCTTACTTTTATGTACAAGCAACAAATTGAAATTGGCAGATGTTCGTTTGAACAAAATTTTGAATATAAAAGCCGCCAGAAATAATTAAATTTTCAATAGCGTTATTTACACTTTTCGGCAAAAGATAGCATGTTCTGGAACATTGGTATAAAGGTATTAAAGCTGCACTCTCACAGATTTACCATTTTTTACAACTTTTTTTTTTTTTTGTCTTTGGAAGAGCAAATTTTTGCGTAAATATCTCCAAACCAACGATATTATATTGCTGACAAAAGATCAGATCGCAGATTTTCATATTTCCGTTCGAAAAATAATGTTTTATGGGTTTAAGACAAATGCATAAAACATCAATTTTTGAACTGAAATATAAAAGCTGAGATTAAATTTTTTGCAAGCAGTCTTATATTACTTGTTTCCATGGACATTCGCAAAAAATGGCTCGTTCCAAGACAAAAAATAAAAAGTTGTCAAGTTGAGAGTGCAGCTTTAACAATTGAGCTCTAATTTTAACACTTCACGTTTTACCATTGAAACAACCATTTCATTCACATCTCACACGAACTAAAATAAATGTTAATCTGACTCTTTAAAACGTGAACGCGTCCCTTTAAAACTATTCTGCCGATCCGTCTACTTCGCTGTAATATAAATAAATATCTGGTAATAAGACATACTTACACTTTCACTTAAGATTCCCCTGTATTTCGCATATCAAATTAAACCACATGTACATGAACGATCTTATTTTCTATAACTTTCCAAAATGTACTTAAAAGTCCTATAATGAAATAGCTATCAACCACGTTTTAAACTCAGCTTACGAATACATGCTTTGTATTTAAGTCGGCTTATATATAAACCAATGAAATGGGAGGATTTAGGAGAGCGAAATCTTGGCTTAGTTTATGAACAACGTTATCGGATTATTTTAAACCTCGCTGAGTGAAAATATGGCTTAAGGCTGTAATGTCAATTTTATATTGAGCGACATAATTTGAAAGAGTTCAGTGTGGTAAGTTTGTCATTTAACTTAAGGGCACGATCTTACTTGGGTCAGACAAAGAGTGTATATTGAAGACCGGGTTATGTGCCATATCAAAGTAGCATCTTAATCTCAGTTTGTACCTTTTACATAAATTCAACAATTTCCTCAATATTTCATTTAAAAAAAAAAGAAAAAAGTAAAATACGCCCAAAATGCACAATTTCAGACTAGAAATTGTTCTTGGAGGTACACACAAATCACCTGTCTACATATTAAACCAATTCAGTTTCGGTTCGGATGGAGTGACGCAAGTCGAAAGCTTACGCCCCTAAGTTACGCCCCCTTAAAGTCAAAACCGGGACCGCCCCTTGAGCTGATGAATACAATTATGGACAAAACACTTTTTTCTACTTTACTGCCTAAATGTATTATATTCAACATATTCATCTAACATGGCGCTGTGTTCGAAAAATGGCTCTGTGTCCAAGTAGTATACGCATGCTGATGGTATGCTGTGCACCAGTCAATTGTAACCACGACCGCCCCCCCCCCATCCCCCAGGTCCTGGGAATAGCGGGGACTTTGATTTTCGGTCAAGCCAATCCCGGGAAAAATCTTCTCTCTGCGGGGACACATTGCTGATAAAATCGCCTCAGCATCGCTGGGACATCCTAGGTACGGCCCATTCCCCGCTGTTTTCGGCGTAAATACAAAACCACCGCACTCACACGGCACTTCGGGGTCACCAGAAAGGTAAAAACACGGCCAATTTCCCCCGGTTACAATTGTAACCACGCTCCCTTCCCCCGGTCCGGGGAATAGCGGGGAGTTTGACTTTTGGTCCAGCCAACCCCGGCTAAAATCCCAGCCTTGCGGGGGCGAACTGTTGGTCAAATCCCCGCCGAATGCCCCCGCACCCCAGGGACCCAAGGTTAGGCCCATTCCCCGCTATATTTAAAACAAAGACAAAACAACTGCATTCACCCGGCACTGCGGGGCCGCCTGAACGGTAACATTACGGCCCACTCACCCGGCTATCCCCGGTATACCCCCGGACCTGGGGGCGTGGTTTCAGTTAACTGGTGCATTACGAGCATACACCTGAGTCAAATTACTACCCCATATAGCATAGTGGTTGAGCGTTGATCTCTGTTGCGGAAGCTTTTTAGTTGCACTCGGCAAGAGTAATACTGGCTAAGTGGTGTAGTCAATTGTGATTTTAGCCTTGGAAAGTTGTATCCTGTGTATCGGTGTTATACCGAGCTCAATACCCAGCCGCGTCTTCTCTAAAGGCATTTAAGGGTAGTACACAGAACTATAGTTTTACCGTTGGTAGTTCTGAAGGCGGAACTCGGTCAATGGGTTAAGGCCTAAAAAAATGGTTTGGTTAGGGTTGCATCCTTTTCAAAAATAGGTAGAGTAAGTAGGCTTTTTTTTCTATTAGGCTTTATATAAGAATGTCATTTCATCATTGGAGAATGGTGTTAAAGTTATCTTCTGTATAAGCATTTTAGGTTTTGAACGCCATATTTACCCCCCCCCCCCAAAAAAAAAAAAAAATAAAAATATTTTTTTTATTTTTTTTTAAGTTTTTCAATTTTTTTTCAAACCGATTATAAAAACGGTAGGGTCGGTGCCTATTCCGTAGGTAGGGTCGGGTAACCCGAACCAAATGTATTTTTTTAGGCCTAAGCATTGGTTGGCTTCTTTAAGGTTTGATCGAAGCTTAGGCACGTGGTCCCCGGTTTGTCTTGTCCCAGTAGCATATAAGGGTGGTCTTTGCAGCGGGCTGAGCGTCAAGGTGGTATAGAAAGGAAAAAAAATGTTGTTTCATCATTTACAATCCGAGCGCCACTCGATTTCAGAAATAGAACGTTGAGAATTTTCAAAAAGCAATGCACTGGAAACTAAAGATATGTTAACCCTTACTAAAGTTATTCTGTATCAACCACTTTTCTACTTATAGTTACAGTGACTTTAAACATAGAAATCCAAAACACAATCCCATGAAAGATATACATAAACTCTTCCTCTATATATAGTTTCGTCAAGATATGCAAACCAAACTAAAATTATTCAGTTTCAGTTTTTTCTAATTGTTTTTTCAGTTGTTTTTTTTTTTCTATTTTTACTAACAGGTACCTCGACCTTTACCCGATGGGTCCCAAACGCGACCCAGTCACACATGCACCCTTAAACCTTTTCAGTTTACTTTTTATTTCAATATCGCGAAAAAATGAAATAAAATACGCCCAAAATTAAAATTCTCTAGGTTGAGTAATGTAAGTATCCGCAAAGCCCCTTGCCAACAAAATAAATATCAGTTTTTTCTAAGCGTAAAGGTTACGCTGCCCCTAGGTTACGCCCCCTCTAACGTCAAAGTCTTGAACCGCCCCTGAATAACAGCAAACTCGTTCTTTCTACAATTGCTTACAGCAAAGAAATTCATCAACATTTCCAATGATGTCAACTGTCGATGTCAACACAGCGTTGATATTGAGAATTCTTCGAAAGCGGACTTTTCCAATTGATTTTCGGGTACTTTTTTACTCAATTTTTTTTTTGGTATGCATTCTAGTGAAAGTTTATCTATTAAGACATCATGGGACATAATTTATTTCTCTTTAATATGACAATTGTGACTTTATTCAATAGAAGTAAAAGCTGAATGCACAATCCCTGGACCCTGATCCCAATTTCTCGAAACTACTTAAGTCCCTTATAGCAGGATTAAGCTAAACTCACTGTTTTTGTTGTTCTGTAAATTGTTGTATAAAAAAATAACTTCTGTTAAGATTTTGTAGATGTTAAATAGGAATTATCATCATGATGATTACAATTAACCATTTTTCTCATTTATCAAAATCAAAGTTAAGCATGTATTTTGGCTTATTGAAATAAATTACTTCTGTAGCCTGTTAACCTTAAGAAGTTTCGAGAAATTGGTGTCTGGTTATTCCGTAAACGTCATTGGGACCAAAAATCACATACCTTTTCTAAACCTTAGCCTCAGTTTAAAGATTTATTCCAAAGACAACATAAAGACATTTCTACAGAGCAAGGTTTGAAGGACATAATACAGCATTATAAAATAAAACAATAAAAACTACATGGACAAGCCCAGTAGTAAAAAAATCCAATTCTAGTAAGCCTAAAATACAATGTTGAGCAACATAATGAAGTCAATGTTTCATAAATATATGTTTATTTGATTAAAGGAATGTTTACAAGAGACTATTTCATTAGAAATTACCTCAAAATGCATTTGTATCATCATTATCTGGTACATGTAGCTACTGTTTTAATATTGGCAAATATCTCTCAATAAATCATTGTTGTTGAAAAATATTGATACATGAAGTACACATAGTTAAACACAATTTTAAATCATTATTCTTTTGTTAAGTGTTTATTCTGTTACATGCAGAATACTCTTCAATAAATGAAAATCATTTTTTTAAAGCTGCACTCTTACAGATTGACTGTTCTGGCTACTTTTTTATTTTATGTCTTGGAATAAGCCAATTTTGCATAGATGTCTGTAAACTAGTGCTATAAGGAGGCTGACAAAAGATAGGATCGTAGATCTGTATGTATCTTATTGTCAAAATCTGATGTTCTGTGACTCAAGGCGTTACTAAGAAAATGTAAGTTACTGGCCACAATTCAAACGATTGAGATGTGTTTGCGTGTGTGTTTTACTGAAACACTGATGCCAACATCAGCTGATTCTGAGACAAAAATGAAAAAGTTGTCAAATATGTCAATCTGTGAGAGTGCAACTTTAAGAGATGTTCCTATAAAAAGTTCTGTCACTGCTATATTTCACTGTAAGTTTAATGCACCAATCAATTGTAACCACGCCCCCCCCTTCCTAGGTCCGGGGAATAGCGGGAACTTTGACTTACTTCCCAGCCAATCTCAGGTAAAATCCCCGCCCTGCAAAGACAAACTACTGGTAAAATACTCGTCAAATGCCCTCACACCCCGGGATACCTAGGAAAGGCCCATTCTCCGCTATTTTCGGAGCGAAAACAAAACCGCCCTATTTACTCACTGCCAGGCCACCTGATGACCCATATACGATGACCTGATGGCCACACGACTCATTTCCCCTGCCATCCCCGGTAAACTCCCGAATTGGAGGATGTGTGGTTACAATTGACTGGTGAATAAACCTGCCCAGATGAAAACGTTGATTTCTATCTAAGTGGAGATAATTTCAATTAGTATTGCCAAGTCTGACAATGTGAATTACATTTCGTTTTTGAAAAAAAGCAATACCACATGTCTCAAACTAGTATGGCTTCTACCCTATAGATGTGTAGTTTTTTTGTGCCAATCGGAATTAAGGTAGGATTTAGAAAGGGCAGTGTATTGCAGTAAAGGTACAATGGCTTAGGGTAAAAAACATTTAATTGGGCCTTGTAGAACTTTAACATTATGGATTTGGCAAAATCATGTTCGAAATTGTTTAAGTTTTAACTGCCAGATATGTATTTATAATCTTACATAAATTTTAAACAAAACAAAATGAATATTTTACGGTCTTAAACATTTAATTCTATGAAGTCAAAAGGGTGCCAATGCTGGTCTCCATGAGGCAGAAGGGAGCTACAAAAAAGGACAGGGTGCACCACACTTCCATTACTCTATAGCCATAACCCTATCCATGAAAACAAGTTTAAATCAGCAATAGCAATACAACATGTCGTAGACTGGTATTTGACCTCCTTTATATCTTCAAATAAAGTAATTCAGTTTTTATTTCTCTATATGTAATCTAGTAGAATCAGCAAAAGAAATACCACTCGAGCCACACCTGAAAAGCCTCTCTTCTGTGTAAATTGTATATTCTCTGTGTCTCTTAAAACTACATTTATAAGGAAAGGGAGCACCATACATGTCACACGCTTGAGTGTGTATTCTCGCATGTCCATGTAAACTACGTTTATAAGGAATGTAAGCGTCACATGTCTCACATTTCAGTGTGTATTCTCGCATGTCTCTGTAAACTACGTATATAAGGAATGTAAGCGTCACATGTCTCACACTGTAGTGTGTATTTCTCACATGTCTCTGTAAACTATGTTTATAAGGAATGTAAGCACTACCCATGGCACACACTTGAGTGAGAATTATCCTTGTGTCTGCAAACTACTATAAGGATAGGAAGAACCACATGTTTCACATTTCAGTGTGTATTCTCGCATGTCTCTGTAAACTACGTTTATAAGGAATGTAAGCGCCACATGTCTCACACTGTAGTGTGTATTCTCGCATGTCTCTGTAAACTACGTTTATAAGGAATGTAAGCGCCACATGTCTCACACTTAAGTGTGCATTCTCGCATGTCTCTGTAAACAACGTTTTTAAGGAATGTAAGCGCCACATGTCTCACAATTAAGTGTGTATTCTCGCATGTCTCTGTAAACTTCGTTTATAAGGAATGTAAGCGTCACATGTCTCACAATTAAGTGTGTATTCTCGCATGTCTCTGTAAACTTCGTTTATAAGGAATGTAAGAGTCACATGTCTCACAATTAAGTGTGTATTCTCGCATGTCTCTGTAAACTACGTTTATAAGGAATGTAAGCGCCACATGTCTCACACTGTAGTGTGTATTCTCGCATGTCTCTGTAAACTTCGTTTATAAGGAATGTAAGCGCCACATGTCTCACAATTAAGTGTGTATTCTCGCATGTCTCTGTAAACTTCGTTTATAAGGAATGTAAGCGTCACATGTCTGGTACTTTAGTGTGTATTCTCGCATGTCTCTGCAAACTACGTTAATAAGGAATGTAAGCGCCACATATCTCACACTTTAGTGTGTATTCTCGCATGTCTCTGCTAACTACGTTTATACGGAATGGAAGCCGCTGATATTTGACCGCTGATGCCACCAAGATTCTCATAAACTCGCTTGTGACATCACGGTTAGATTATTGCAATGCTCTCTTGTATGGCGTGCCGAAGTCAACAACGAACAAACTGCAAATTGTTCAAAACACAGCTGCACGTATCATTACGAAAACAAGCCGTTTTGAACACATAACACCAATCCTTAAAGACCTTCACTGGCTTCAAATACAAGATAGAATTAAATATAAAATTATCATTCAAACTTTCAAGACTTTGCATGGTCAGTCACCGGTTTACATGAGCGACTTAGTAGAGGTTTACGTGCCAACTAGAAACCTGAGATCAGCAAGTGCAGCAACCACCCTTGTGCCACAAAAATGTCGACTGGTCTCTTACGGTGATAGGAGTTTCAAAGTTGCTGCCGCAAAACTATGGAATTCTCTCCCGGACACTCTCAGAAAAGAATCATCACTTAATTCATTCAAAAGAGCTCTCAAAACACAACTTTTCAAAACTTGCTACAACGTATAGATAACAACTGTGGCTGTTTTTATCCCTACTTATTTTTACGATACAGAACTACAGTAACTGTATATATATATGTATATATATATATTTGGTTTCATGTTGTTGATTTCTTATTCTTATTTTACTTTTTATGCTTATTTTATTGCATATTGCATTTTTAGACACTTTATGTGTGTGTGTGTTTTTTTTTTTTTTGACAACATATGAGTTTCACTTGAATTGGTTTAATATGTTAAAATATGTCACTTTTGGTGATTTCCACATATCTGCGATATGTCACATGTTTAATTGTAAAGCGCCCTTGAACGTATTTTTTTTTATGAAAAGGGCGCTCAACAAATCTGGTCTAATAATATATATAATAATAAAGCCCCACATATTTCACATTTCAGTGTGTATTCTCGCATGTCTCTATAAATAACGTTTATAGAGAATGTAAGCACCACATGTCTCATACTTTAGTGAGTTTTTTCGCATGTCTCTGTAAACTTCGTATATACGGAAAGGAAGCGCCACATGTCTCACACTTGAACGGCTTGTTCTCTGTATGTAAAATCATACAGACACGTACATGACTGCTTTGCGTATAAGTAATATTACATGTATCGCACTTGTACGGCTTATCTACTGTGTGTATTTTAATGTGCCTCTTTAAACTATAGAAAAACTTCAGAAAAAGCAGCGCCACTTGTCTCACACCCGTATGGTTTTTCACCTGTGTGGAGTTTATTGTGCCTATGCAAACTACTTTTATCAGCAAAAACAGATACAAAGGGCTCACACCTGTGTTGCATATCTCCTATGTGTTTTCTCACGTGTCTTTGTAAATATTTTTTATAAGAAAAGGCTTTCACACATGTGTCACACTTGAATGGCTTCTTCCTTTGGTTAAATCACGTAAATCACTGCTTTGCGTATAAGTAGCATTACATGTGTCCACTTGAGTGAGTGGCTTATCTCTTGTGTGTAATATATTGTGTCTTTTTAAAGTTTAGTTTCCTGTATTTGGTATTATGTGGCCAGATAATATAGATTTAACAGCAAAACCACATGTCATTAACAGGTATGTGTCCTCCTGTATATTTTATATTTTTATGTTTCTGTAATTTTACACTAGTATTGAAAATCACTGCTTTGAGTAATTGAAGTCTCACAACTGAATGGACTTCCTCCTGTGTGTACATTTTTGTGTATACACTACCAACCAGGTGTTCTTTTGAAAACAAACACATTGTCACCGCGGGCGAGATTGCGTCATCGCAGAAAATCGCGGGGATATATTTCGCGTCAGCCAACGCGGCGCTGTCGCGAACGACTTTCGAGATATGAAGGCATTTCAACAGGTACCGTTGGTATAAATAAAATATGATACAGCCATGTAAATTGAACCGTGCATACAGAAAGGATTTCACCCGATATCATCCATGGTAATTATGTTGCTGGAATATTGAGTGTTTGTTAAAGCATTTTTAATAAGTTAATTGATATCAAAATATACCTGCAAAAGGGCTTTCAAACCTTTAGTAAGAGTCTTTATTTGCGTTCACTGGGTAAAATTGTGGGAGCTCACTAAAATTTCAAACCAGTGAAAACTTATCAATTCGTTATTTAACTGTTTGAAACAGTGTGTTATCAGTTTTATTTTACTGATACATATCTACAAACCACCGGAAATCATATAATAAAATGGTTTCATTGTTAGAATCTTATGTTCCATGATAAAAAATTGACACACTATTTGGGGTATCAATTTGTTATTGAAACACTCTTTTTATTATTTCTTCTGATAACAGTAATCAATTGAAAGAAGCCTGAACAAGCAACATAAAGTTCCTAAACCAAGCTAGTCAGTGAAAATTGCAGCAACTAACTCTAGTGTGTGTACGTACATTTTTGAACAGTGCATATCCACCGAAATCAATTTCAAATTATCGGTAATAATTGGTCGATTGGAGCAGTGTCCGAATGTTCTAAACAGTCCTTGTGATGGCGTATGTGATGATGATGGTAGCACAGTCCCTCTCGAAACTATCGCATGCCAATAATTCGTTTACACGTAAGCCAATTCTCTAATTATAGCATTTTTTTAACAAAAGGTTGTCGTTATATCATTTGTGTACGTTGGTACGACGAAAACGAAGAGTTTCTTACTTTTTGTACCCAATATGACATTGTAGGATTTTGTGAAACGTGACATACCGCGGGTGAAGAACTCGTTGATTTGATGTCTACAAACTATATTAACTATGACTGTCCCTATTATTGAAAGGCAATCGCGGTTCAGGGGGTGTAACTGAATTTGTTAAGAAGCAACTTTGTGACACTGGGGTTGTTAAACGAATTTACAAAGAGTTCAAAGAATGAATAGTTCTTTACATTAATAAAAAGTTTACGAGATTGCTTCAACATATTGTTCTATAGGACAGCTAAAAAACGGTATTGAAAATTTGCGTGAGAAACTTACTTGTATTTGATAGGATTTAAATGATATATCTTTTATAGTCGCGGGAGATTTTAATGCAATAATAGGAAATATGCAGGACTTTATACCAGACGACAATCTAGATCACGTGTACAAAAGATGTACACATTCTAAATGGCCGGTTTTCGACAGATTAAGTTGGTTAATATACGTGTACTGCTAATAATGGAAAAAGTGGTGTGGATTAGTTTCTAGAGTCTTCGAATCAATTTAACACATGTGTATTTAACACATATTTTCCCTGTTTTAAAAATTATAACAAACAATATTAGTCCGTGTTATTTGTACAATAAATTAATTGACTTTATAAATGGAGTGCTGTTACATTGAAATTGTGGCATATTCAGGGGTTTTGTACATTTTGTACACTTGTAAAGTGCTTCAAGAGTCCAAAAGGAGAACAGATAAAGACGCATCAGTCGCATTTAAATTCACTTTGCCGGGGAATTTCGGCACATCACGGTTGGATTATAATAATTTAATGTGTATATAAACTATTATCTGGCTTTATTTTGGAACTATTGTGAATATATACTAAAAATCCATGAATATGTTATACCATGATGATATATGTGATACCGCTCCAAATGCCAACATACGTCAGAGATTAAGTTATGCGTGTTGCCTTTAACTTATGCAATGTTTAAAATCTGATCTCGCTATAATTGCCAACACACGCCAGAAAGGTGAAGTGCATGTTGCTCTTAACTTACACAATTTGTTAGATGTGTTCTCGATCTAAATGCTAATATACGGCAGAGATTAAGTTCGTGTTTCCTTTATCTTCCACATTATGCAATATGTGATCTCATTCGAATTGCCAACATACGCCAAAAAAGGTGAAGTACATGTTGCTCTTATCTTGTACAATATATAATATGTGATCTCAGTGCCAAACTTACCCAGAAAAGTGTGTTTGCCTTTATCTTATACATTACGTAGTGTACAATGTTGCTCTTGCAGCCAGAGATCCATTAGTGCATTTTGCATTTATTTTACACAATATGTAATATGAGATCTCGCTCAAATAGCTAACATACGCCAGAGAGGAATTAGTGTGTTTTGCCCTTATCTTACACATTATGTAATATGTTATGTCGCTCTAAGTGCCAACATACGCGAAAGAAGAATAAGTGCGTGTTGCCTTTATCTTACACATTATGTAATATGTGATCTTGTCCTGAGTGCCAACATACGCGAGAGCATAATTAGTGCGTGCTACATTTATCTTACAAAATATATAATATGTGATCTTGTCCTGAGTGCCAACATACGCGAGACCATAATTAGTGCGTGCTACATTTATCTTACAAAATATATAATATGTGATCTTGTCCTGAGTGCCAACATACGCGAGAGCATAATTAGTGCGTGCTACATTTATCTTACAAAATATATAATATGTGATCTTGTCCTGAGTGCCAACATACGCGAGAGCTTAATTAGTGCGTGCTACATTTATCTTACAAAATATATAATATGTGATCTTGTCCTGAGTGCCAACATACGCGAGACCATAATTAGGGCGTGCTACATTTATCTTACAAAATATATAATATGTGATCTTGTCCTGAGAGCAAACATACGCGAGAGCATAATTAGTGCGTGCTACATTTATCTTACAAAATTTATAATATGTGATCTTGTCCTGAGTGCCAACATACGCGAGAACATAATTAGTGCGTGCTACATTTATCTTACAAAATATATAATATTTGATCTTGTCCTGAGAGCCAACATACGCGAGAGCATAATTAGTGCGTGTTACATTTATCTTACAAAATATATAATATGTGATCTTGTCCTGAGTGCCAACATACGCGAGAGCATAATTAGTGCGTGCTACATTTATCTTACAAAATATATATTATGTGATCTTGTCCTGAGTGCCAACATACGCGAGAGCATGATTAGTGCGGGCTACATTTATCTTACAAAATATTTAATGTGTGATCTTGTCCTGAGTGCCAACATACGCGAGAGCATAATTAGTGCGTGCTACATTTATCTTACAAAATATATAATATGTGATCTTGTCCTGAGTGCCAACATACGCGAGAGCATAATTAGTGCGTGCTACATTTATCTTACAAAATATATAATATGTGATCTTGTCCTGAGTGCCAACATACGCGAGAGCATAATTAGTGCGTGCTACATTTATCTTACAAAATATATAATATGTGATCTTGCCCTGAGTGCCAACATACGCGAGAGCATAATTAGTGCGTGCTACATTTATCTTACAAAATATATAATATGTGATCTTGTCCTGAGAGCCAACATACGCGAGAGCATAATTAGTGCGTGCTACATTTATCTTACAAAATATATAATATGTGATCTTGTCCTGAGTGCCAACATACGCGAGAGCATAATTAGTGCGTGCTACATTTATCTTACAAACTATATAATATGTGATCTTGTCCTGAGTGCCAACATACGCGAGAGCATAATTAGTGCGTGCTACATTTATCTTACAAAATATATAATATGTGATCTTGTCCTGGATGCCAACATACGCGAGACCATAATTAGTGCGTGCTACATTTATCTTACAAAATATATAATATGTGATCTTGTCCTGAGAGCCAACATACGCGAGAGCATAATTAGTGCGTGCTACATTTATCTTACAAAATATATAATATGTGATCTTGTCCTGAGTGCCAACATACGCGAGAGTATAATTAGTGCGTGCTACATTTATCTTACAAAATATATAATATGTGATCTTGCCCTGAGTGCCAACATACGCGAAAGCATAATTAGTGCGTGCTACATTTATCTTACAAAATATATAATATGTGATCTTTTCCTGAGTGCCAACATACGCGAGAGAAGAATTAGTGCGTGTTGCCTTTATCTTACACATTATATAATATGTGAGCTCGCTCATGGTGCCACAATACGCCAGAGAAAAATAAGTGCGTGTTGCCCTTATCGTACAAACAGCGTAATTTGTTTTATCGTGGTATTCAAATAGATCTCAATACTTCTTAAAGATAATAATATAAACATAAATATATATTGTAATGGCGTTGAAATATTTTAACACTTTCAATCAATGACCTTAGTTGTACATTCCTCAAATGTAAATTATTCTAAAACTGGTGGATAGTGATATCATAACCATAGCAAGGCATTTCCATAAATTTATATAAGAGTGGGTGCACTTTTCAAGTGTTATAAAGCTCAAGCATGGACTGCCCCTCGGACAATGCGCCAATTTCACAAACATACTCAGTTTAAGTTTAAACTCAAATTGCCACATAAAAACATGGTATGATATATAACATTGCATGTTTCTACACTCACAAAAACATATTTTCTCATAGAATGTGTTTGTAAAAAAAAATTTAATATGTCATATAAATCTTTTTCCACACTTAATGTATTGTTAAAAAACAATGAATTGTACTCGAATATGTTTTTGGCTATAAAATATGTTTCTCTTGGATTCCTGTCCAGAGGCCTTAATCAACATATTCTATGATATAATGCGCTTTTTAAGGGTTTAAAAAACATAATCGATGATATGTGGTAAAATGAGTTAAGAGAGATATTGAGATTTGACTAGAGTATTTTCGTGATATTAAGGCCCGCTAGCCGTCTACAGAAAGAGATTCTTTGCGATGGTGTTATGCACCACAATGCAAAATCCCCCAAAGTATTTGTCTATTAAAATATGCTTTAAACTTGTTGAACATATGGAGAAATACAATTTGCTATGACGTATGATTAATGTCAATTACCATGGCCCCTCAAATAGGACACAGAATGGTTTCTGCCTAGGGAACGGACTGGTGAATGATTAAATAAGCTCAGCTTTCGTCTCAATCGAGCTAAAATAAACTAGTATACATTATGCACCAGTCATTTGTAACCACGCTCCCCTAACCCCGCAGTGCCGGGGGAATGCGGTGGTTTGTCTTCGCTTTAAATATAGCGGGGAATGTGCCTTACCTAGCGTCCCTGGGGTGCGGTGGCATTTGGCGGGGATTTGACCATCTGTTCGTCCCCGCAGGGCGAGGATTTCAGCCGGGATTGGCTCGCTATTCCCCGGACCTCAGGGAGCCGTGGTTACAATTGACTGGTGCATTAGAATGTACATATTGCACATTAAGAGGTAGAGTGGTTCACAAATTTGAATCATGTTCATGCCATAGAAGCCGGTTTTATTGAATCTTACGTATGACGTCGGACCACAACGATATGCTTCCTCATCATTTTTATAGAAAAACATCAAAACATCAAACATAAACATATATGTAACAAGCAATTTTAAAAGAAGAATATAATAATTAAATATAAAACAAACTTGAAAAAAAAATGTATTAGGTCAACGTGTTGAAAATTGTATTCAGATAAAGACGAATTGACATATTGTGCATGATAACGTAGATAGAGCTATTCGTAACTCAAACTTATTGGGGTATTCCTGTTCGAGTAATGCGGTATAAAGGCATCTATCATAAAATTGATCGTGCTCACTTTTATAGGAAAATGCAAGGTGCTAAACTTTCCAAATATTTAAATGAGCAAACAGCTGCTGTTTGAAATATGTAATAACAGTGTGATGTAATGTCGACTATTTATTGAATGTCAATTGTAAGTTATATGAATGAGTAATAACAACCTATTGAAAGCTACAATTGTGCCGGAAAATGCGTGCGTAATACACTGTAACCCCGGAATATACGAGCTGCGAATGAAGTCTGTTCATATCCTTCCAACATTGTACTGGTATCAAGATAATAACATATATTTATTTTTTTCCAGAAGTTTTATTAAAATAACACATCACACCTATGCAGAGAACAAAAATAAATCATAACATAACGTATGTTAGCATATAAGGAAATATCGCAAATATATTGAATTTTATTTTTTACCCATAACACAGAGCATGAATCTACGAAAAATAATTACATCAATAATCAGATTCGATAGTAACAGATGTATCATAATTCTGCAGTTGGTGAGAAAGTCCAAGGAATACATTAATCATTTATCAGATTAACCAATTATTTCGGATTAGTAATAACAAAACCAAAAAAAACAAATAAACAGATAGTGCAAACTATTTCGTTTTCAAAATATAAAGTTTATAAAGTAAAAAAAATAACGTTAAGCTTACGGCCAGTGATAAGGTGTTTAAACTAAGGGAATTTGAAACGCTTGTTGATCACTGATCCTAAAAAGATACAATTACTCAACTATTAAATTAACAGGTGGAAATGTATAAGAAAGAATCTAAACCATGTTTGAATGTGTCACGTTGACGACCCACAAAACACTTAGACTGACAAACTTGTTGCGAAAATTTATTTTTAACTCTTTCAAAGGATTGTTCTTCATTTCTAAATACGACGAAACTAGAACAACAAAGTGTTTAAATATACTTTGATCACTAATCCTCAAAATATATCACTATTAAACTATAATCTTATACGGTAGAAAGGTATATTAATCTAAGGCATGTTTAAACGTGTCACATTGACGACACACGAAACACTGAGTGTTGTGATATAATTTATATACATCTACATTAAGACGAGTGAACTGAAATATAGTTTTCTTATATAAAACGACAAGCCACATCATATTAATTGTTTTTCAATAAAGAAGTTCTGATTAATATATATTCATCATACACACGAAACTTAAGTGAATTTTATAGTTAGACGAGCAACTTAAACATATATCATAAATTCGTATGAAGTGAATAAAAGTTTCCTTTCCCAGAAACAAGTGTTGTTGCAAATAATTTGTTATTTACTCTTGCAAAGGTATTGTACTTCAATTGTAGATATGAGGAAAACAAGAAAAACAAAGCGTTTTATTTTTTGCCCCACATCTACTTTGATACTTTGAAGTCAAATACTGACGCAAACCATGCAACATAGCACAGGGACAGGCTCTTGAATACAAAATTCTAACACATGAAAAACTTCTTAAAATATGTTTGTCTTTGATACAATCTGCATTCTAAAATGGAATAATAAGAAGAAACTTTTGAAATCCTTGTAAAATGAATATATATCACATTTGTTTGCTATTCATTATGGCATAAATGTTCTTAATCACACACACTCAGAGCAACAATAATCATATCATAACATGTAAGCATATTGTTGTATATCACATATCTATTGCAACTCATATTTTAACCTAACTAAAAAGTATGTGCATCTACGAAAAGAACTAGACGTATAATCAGGTTTGCTAGTAACAGATATACCATAAGTCTTCAGTTGGTAAGAAAGTTTAAGGAATACATTAATGATTCAACAAGTTAACTAATGATTTTCTGTTAAGAAATAATAGAACCAAAAATACAAACAAAAAAACAATACAAACTATCTATTTCATTTTCAATATAAAGCGTTTATCAAAAAAAAGATGTTAAGCGACTGGTCAGTGAAATCACAGGGTGCTTAAACTAAGGGAATTTGAAACGGTTTTTGATCACTGAGCCTCATAAGATATCATTATTCAACTATAAACTGATAATGTTAAAACGGTATAAGATTGAATCTAAGCCATGGTTTATATTGTCACATTGACGACACACAAACACAGAGGGTGTTGTAATATAATTTATATACATCAACATAAGGACATTTGAACTGAAATATAGTTTTATTATATAAAACGACAAGTCAAATCATATTAATTGTTTTTTAATAAAGACGTTCTGTTTAATATATATTCATCATACACACGTAGCTTAAGTCAATTTTATAGTTAGATGAGCAACTTAAACATCTTTAATAAATTTGTACGAAGTGAATTTAAGTTTCCTTTTTCCAGAAACAAGTGTTGTTGCAAATAATTTATTATTTACTCTTGAACAGTATTGTACTTCAATTGCAAATACGAAGAAAACAAGAACAACAAAGCGTTTTAATATATACCTCACCTCTACTTTGATACTTTTGAAGTCAATTACCGACGCAAACCATGCAACATAACACAGGGACAGGCTCTTGAATACAAAATCCTAATACATAAAAAGCCTCTTAACATATGTTTGTCTTTAATACAATCTAAATTCCAAAATAGAATAATAAGAAGAAACTTTTAAAATCTTTGAAAAAAATAATATATATCACATTTTTTTGCTATTCATAATACCATAAATGTTCCTAATCACACATACACAGAGCAACAATAATCATATCATACCATGTAAGCATATTTTTATATATAACAAATATATTGTAATTCATATTCTAACTGTAATAAAGAGTATGTGAATCTATGAAAAATAACTACACATATAATCAGGTTTGATAGAAACAGATATACCATAAGTCTGCAGTTGGTAAGAAAGTCTAAGGAATACATTAATACATTAATGATTCAACAAGTTAACTAACTGTTTTGTATTATGTTATAACAGAAAAAAGACGACAAACAAAAAGAGGATACATGCTATCTATTTCATTTTTAAAATATAATTATTATAAATAAAAACAGGTTAAGCGAACGGTCAGTGAAATCACAGGGTGTTTAAAATAAGAGAATTCGGACCGGTTCGTGATCACTGAGCCGCAAACAATTATCATTATTCAACTATAAACTAATGATATTAAAACAGTAAAAGACAGAATCTAAGCCATGTTTTATATTGTCACGTTGACGACACACAAAACATTAAGAGTGTTATGATATAATTTATATACATCAACATTAAGACAAGTGAACTGAAATATAGTTTTCTTATATAAAACGACCAGTCAAATCATATTTATTGTATTTCAATAAGGAAGTTCTGATTAATATATATTCATCATTATACACACGTAACACAAATTATATTTACAGTTAAATGAGCAACTACATTACATTTTATAACATAATTGTTTTGAAAGTGAATTTAAATTAATATCATTCAAAAACAAGATTTGTTCCAAACATTTTACTCTGTAAAGTATTGTACTTCAATTGTAAATACGAAGAAAAAACTATTTTCAAAAACAAGTGCTGTCGCGAAAAATGTGTATTACCCTGCCAAAGTATTGTACTTCAATCGTAAATACGAAGAATAAAAGAACAAAAAAGCGTTTTAATATATGCCTCACATCTACATTGAAACTTTTGAAGTCAATTACCGATGCAAAACATGAAACATAACACAGGGACAGGCTCTTGAATACAAAATCCTTACACATGAAAAACTTCTTAAAATATGTTTGTCTTTGATACAATCTGAATTCTAAAATGGAATAATAAGAAGAAACTTTTGAAATCTTTGTTAAGTTAATATATATATCACATTTTTCTTCTATTCATAATTGCATAAATGTTCACATACAGGCAGAGCAACACTAATCATAACTTAACATGTGAGCATATTGTTATATATCACAAATCTATTGCAACTCATATTTTAACCGTAATAAAGAGTATGTGAATTCAACCAAAAATAACTACACATCTAATCTGGTTTGATAGTAACAGATATACCATAAGTCTGCAGTTGGTAAGACATTCTAAGAAAACCATTAATGATTCAACAAGTTAACTAATGATTTTCTGTTAAGAAATAATAGAACCAAAAATACAAACAAAAAAAACAATACAAACTATCTATTTCATTCTCAATATAAAGCGTTTATCAAAAAAAAGATGTTAAGCGACTGGTCAGTGAAATCACAGGGTGTTTAAACTAAGGGAATTTGAAACGGTTTTTGATCACTGAGCCTCATAAGATATCATTATTCAACTATAAACTGATAATGTTAAAACGGTATAAGAATGAATCTAAGCCATGTTTTATATTGTAACATTGATGACACACAAAAAACTGAGAGTGTTATGATATAATTTATATACATCAACATTAAGACAAGTGAACTGAAATATAGTTTTCTTAAATAAAACGACGAGTCAAATCATATATATATTGTTTTTCAATAAAGAAGTTCTGATTAATATATATTCCTCATACACACGTAACACAAGTTATATTTACAATAAGACGAGCAACTACAATATATTTTATAGGACAATTCTTTAAAAGTGAATTTAAATTAATATCATTCAAAAACAAGTTTTGTTCCAAAACAATCAAACGTTTTACTCTGTAAAGAATTGTACTTCAATTGTAAATACGAAGAAAACACTATTTTCAAAAACAAGTGCTGTTGCCAAAAAAATATGTATTACTCTTTTAAAGTATTGTACTTTAATCGTAAATACGAAGAAAAGAAGAAAAACAAAGCGTTTTAATATATGCCTCATATCTACATTGATGCTTTGAAAGTCACATACTGATGCAAAAGACAAAATTTAACACAAGGACAGCCACTTGAATAACAATTTTGTTAGAAAAAGCACTTCTGAATATATGATTATCTAAAGTACCATCCGAATTCTAAAATGGAGAACTAAGAAGAAACTTTAAATCTTTGTAAAATGTATTAAATATTTTGCTACTCATAAAGGCATAAATGTTCTGAATCACTTTATTCAAACCTTGTAAAGTGAAAGTGTGCCATCATGCGTTTTCGAAAGATATTCGAAACCATTCTTCAGGCAAACAATTAAATACGTTTTGTTGGTATCAGATGAGGAAGAAGGGTTAAGAGGGATTGAATCGTCATTTATCGGTATTGAGACTTCCACAGGCTTTGTGCAATCATTGGTCTTCGGATCTTCAGAGTGTGTGTTGTCTTCGGACGAAATTGGACTTTCAACAGGTACTGGATCCGACATTTCAGTATCTTCTGTGGAATGTGGGTTTTCTGAAGGCATAAAACTTTTCGCGCATGTTACGTAGGACAGCTGTGTGCGATCTTGGTGCAATGGATCTTCTTGGTGTGTTGGCTTTTCTGCGATATTTGTTTTTTTTGATGGCATTGTATCCTTTTCGTGCATTTGATCATCAGATAACATTTGATCTCTCTGATCAATAGGCTTTGCTGTTAATTGAACAGCCGTTTGGGTTCCTTTCGTGAACGGAAGTTTTCCCTTGCATGCATCAGTTGATTTTCCTGCATTTTCTTCTTTCCAGGGCAAAATTTCTCCAACCAATATTCCTAAAGCAAACATACTTTCTGAGCTCCGCGGATAAAGTTCCATAAGTATCATCGCTCCACTGTCTCCTGGACTTGCAAATGCAGTCTTTTCTTGGTTACGTATTTTTATCATGATATAGACACTTGCAAACGAACGCCCGATGGGTATCTCTGATATATTTGCTTTGGCAAGACCAGTGGTTGCACCCCAGAAATGAACTGCTTTCGATTTTAGTCCATCGTTGTTTGAATCATACACGTCCGCAAAGCAAAACTCCCCATTTTCCTTTCGGAATCGTGTGTCATATTTTGATTTCGCATGAACTTCTGCCATTGTTATGTCATATGCGCTTTTCTCTTCCATTATACTTCCAATTACTTGCCCATCGACGCATATCTGCGATGGGTAAACAACATGTCTAGCAGTGATTGCAACGTCGTAAGTTGTATCCGTCTTGTTATATTTAAACTTTGCGAAACCTCCGAGTGTTCCACTTTTGTTTGATCCATGAGCATACAAATGGGCGCCGCTTGTGGAAGGTTTATCTGATAGTGGCTCTACTTTTACAATCTGGACAAAATATTCTTCATCTGAGAGTCCCATCTTTTTCAATTTGTTTGTAATTTCTTCCAATGCTTTTTCGTCTTTTTCAAGTACCATAACTCTCAATGGATTCCTTGAAATATCACATGCAAAAACTTGCGGCAACGCCAAGATCCACTTCGAAATTTGCTCCTACATATCAAATAAACACGCATTATAAGTAATCTGTAAATTGTTATAGGCATTTATTCGATTTTTAGAAACTTAAATTATCGGGAAATTGTCATTTAGCTATATTTACAAAAAAGGAGTAAAATAATCCACAAAACAGCATGATTCATGAATGGTATTATTTTTTAATTGTAAATTCATTTAAACGATCTTGAAACAAGTTATTTCAACATTATATTAATCCCTCTGGCTTAGCTTGCTTGATATTACGCAATATTCTGATCTTGTGATTTTGGAAACAAAAGAACCACGAGGAAACCCACTTGTCCAGTTTGGTAACAACAAGCAAAGGTTGCAAAGAACTCTTTACCGTTTTTGTACTTTTCTGTTCTGTTGTTTTCCTCTTTAATAATTCGGGTTTTGGCATTTGTGGATCATAAAAGCTTTTGATTTGAGCCAATACTCTAGACGTTTTCTCACCTTTAACGAATAAATGAAATCAATGCATAACAATGATGTGGCGTGTATCTAGAAAATCATGCTTGCAGCGATAAATATTAAAATATGAAAAAGTTGTAATGATAAATTTCGTTGCAAGAAGCAATCAAAACATAGCTGAAAAGTTACTTAGAAAATAAAAATATATGTGTAGACAAGTATGATGAAGCACTGATAAGATATCTGGAGATACACAACACACGAGTTCGTTTTGTCTTGAAAAAAGGTTCAACAAACACAACTGCAGTCAATATTAAAATATGTGCCTCCAGTACAGTATTTAAATCAACGCAGTTGAAATATAGAAATGTGCAATTTTGCTGCAATCTGTCTATATCGACTGATAATGAAAGGGCTAAAAATAAACATCGAATCCAAATATATTCGAGTGGCCCTGAATTGTAGCCGATCAGTGCCGTTCAAAACCTTAGAATATGTAGTGTAACTTGATGAATTTTCATAGAAAAAGCTACTTTTATGACAGTAAGATATAAACCTATATATTCTAGTATATATAAAAACTGCAATCATCTCGAAAGTGTATTGCTAGTTAAGGAAATCTTATAGTTGTCACGGTTCTTTTGTCTATTTGTATAAGGTAAAGTAATGCAGTTTATTTAAGTCAACACATTTCTTTTTCTGCGGTATTATCTATTATAGTATGTTCTCCACGGTTCCTCATCAGATTCTTTTAAGCTTTGGTTGGCTTCTTATGTTCAAATGAACGAATTTCATTTAATTAAATGTTGTTTTGATTCGCACTGTTTTAAAATGTATTACACATTACATTCCGTTGTATCACCCCGGCGCATTGATTCTTGAAACACAATATGTCAAACAGTAGATATGAAGATGCCTGATTTCGATTTTCTGAAATAGAGTTTGTTAAAATGTGTAACCCGTTAGTGTTTCTTAATAAAAATTTCAGGGTGTAGATGTTTAAAGTATGGGTGCATAAAATATGACTATATTGAAGATTGTGTTTTTGCGAGTCGTTTACAAATACATTTGTGAAAATTAGAACGTACGCATTTTACAATAATGCATTGATGTATGGGTACAGTGCGCGTCACCAAGTGCATTGTTTGTTACTAAGGAACTCAACACTTAATTGAAAATTGTGTTGGTTTTTCTTGTTAATTCTCCATAGTTTAAGTGTTTTATACAAAAAAAGAGTTAAAGGGAAATACCGGTTTAAATGTGTGCACAATTCAACCGGTCAGCACAGTTTTGCACGTTTGGATAAGGTATAATTCATACACAAGTGTAATATTTGTTTGCATGTATTGTATTTTTGCATTTGTGTGGGACTAAGCCATATTAATTCAACTGTATTTCGTTCTGTAACATGTATTATTGGAAATTAGCATATTTTGTATTGGAATCAAAATGACAGTTCTAAGACGCTCTTATTAGTTCATTTCTATAACTAACACATATGGTTTCGGTTTACAGATGATATCAACATGAAAATGATACAGCTACCGTTAGAGAGGTTTAGGGTGGTAAAAGTGTTCACTTCCCTCAATTTAATATCAAATTCGTTGTGTTTTTATAGCTTCGTATATTGGTTTTACACTAGTTTGTCATACTGTGGGCGTTAGAATTATTTAAAACTGTTTCCTCGATCAGTTTAAAATCCGACCCTCAACTTAAGACTAACAAATATACAAAACAAACATCACAAATAGTACATATTTGCTTGATTTTGCTGCACTGATCATTCACATTGATCATGTCTTTAGCAAAATATAAAACAATTTTGCAGCAACATTTACATTTTGACTGTTATTCATTCTGCAGTCAGCGCCAAACTAACAGTCGATTTCTTTTTCGGCGAAACAATTTGAATTTGCTTCTTGTTGGTTGACCCTTTTGCGATTGTGTGCCAACAATACAACGTTAATTCATATCATTCATATTTTAATTCAAAATGCATTCCAAAAAGAAATACGTTTAGGGTATTCATTTGCATAAGGTTATATAAGACAGTATTGCTAGGTATTCAAAACACCAGTACCTGATTCTGGTAGGTGTTCGGTAGCTCTATCGAGCATTGCAAAGGCGTAGTACTCCAAAACATCATCGACATATGCCATCACGTTGTCTTTCGATAAATCCTTTACCCTACATTCAAATCCCCAATGTTTTCGTTGAATCTTTTCACCTTTTGGACAAAATATAATACAGATAATATAATAATATACAAGGCTATATTATTGTACCTTTAGAACATTTAATGTGGGGGTATGCAGAAAGTAGCAATCGTTATTTCATATGATTATGTACATTTAGAAGATTAAATGAAACGAACGATTGTTAAAATGATATGGAATAATTATTGTTTCAACATAATACATAATGATAATTACAGGCTTGAAGTGAGAAACTGACTCGGAATCGATTGTTATTACTTAATAAAAGCAACGCCAGTGTTAAAAACTCACTTAGTTTAAACTAAAAATATTTGGTTTGTAAAATAAAGAGCATTATGTTCTACAACCGAGCTCCGAGTTGTGTTGTAGCAGCGGTGCGGCATGGTGACTAATGAAATTAACACCATGCAAAGCAAAATAGAGTTGTCACCTATAAAAATTTCATTACAGTTATTTTTACTGAAACCGGCAACATGCAACACAACATATCGTAGAGGCATGCTGTATAGTTTGAAAAGATACGCACGCATCCCTTCACGGTTTACGAAAAGAAATAACCAACGGAGTGAGACGATATACACATCCAATCCGTAAATAGGACAGTCAAATTGACTGAATAATTTCTTGTTATACACACCTTCTATATCGGTTGGATTTGCGCATGTTACTTTGCAAATAACTGGAGGCATCGGTTTGTCCTCAGTTTTTTGCCTAAGAGTTGCAAAACATTCGTCATTTGCTGCGATGGACACAATAACAGATGGATCTTTGTCGAGAATGGTTTCAATTGGTCCATGTTGTATATCGCTAAATGCTTCGTGGGACGTGTTGCTTGTTGTTGAAAGGTCATCAGGAAATATGATGATAATGCTTTCTGAGCAAAGTGTTGCACTGCTGCTTTTTCCATCTTTGCACAGCTCGATTGTATCGTTGGCTCGTCTCTGTACGTAGTTATACACCTTAAACGTTCTTGCATCTCTTTCCACGTAATGAACTCCTAAATAAAAAAATATTTTATTTAAAGATTTTTCTTGCCATAATATTATTTTAATAATATTCGAGACCTTTGCAAATCGTCTGAAACGATTTAAATAAAACAATCTGGTGTAAGCGAATAATGTATACAGAATTGTTGGCGGTTTCAGCAGAACCTACCGCGAACAAATAAACAGTAGAAGTATATTTTATCCAATTATCATGGATGAAAGTGTCATTTATATAATCATAAGGTATCGGTGAAGACATGTTTATTGTGCTGAAATTTACTTTTATATTTTTATGCATTCACTTTAAGACATGATAGTAGTGCTTGTTGGCTTAATAATTCGGCCAATGTTGAATACAGAATAAACCGCATCAGAAACGCCTTTTAAAGTTAAATGTAATTGAAATATTGGTTGTGTAGAAAACATGTTATCATTTGTTTTTATTTAATTATTTTCGATATTTTAGGTCATCAATAGCGCAAACGTGAATGTGAAGTCGTTTATCAGAAGCAATTAATAGCTTTCCTCAATTCATTATTGGTATATACATTAATGAATAAAAACAGCGAACTTTATTCACGTGAAACAAATGCAAACAATAACGATTTAAGTCTACACGTAAACGCCATTTATGAAAAAAAACAATTGTTCCATTATACTGAAATCCATATAACAATGCACACGCACTCAGATACAATGTTATATAAGCTTATTTCAATTTTAGAATAACACAACCTATTTCGAAGCATCGACTAATTTTATATTACCCTATGGTTTATAGCATACTTATATGTGAACAAACATATCAGTAAATCGTTTATCAGAATAACGAATTCATGTTAGTCATGTAGCTTCACTTTCATACATTTTAATTAAAATAATATAAATAAAAAACAATTTTCAAGTGCGAATGATTCGAGTACACGTCAATTGAATCGAACAGACTGTGTATGAAGTCTGATTGAAATGTAGCAAAATGCTTTCATATCGCGACTATCACTACCTCCTAATGAATATGTACTTCCTCAGTAATTGTCATATGTACGATATCAAGAGGAATAAATGCATCAAAAGTCAGGAACAATATTATGCAGTATGCAAGAAAAACACATTTAAAATAACTACCAGTAATTTGCCACCAGCCTCACATAAAATAAGTTTGAAAAAAATAGTAGTGTTAAGTTTGTGAAGGAAATATATAAATAAAATAACGACATTAGCTGTACATAATCAAGATGCACAACAACCCAAAGCCCAAACGAAATAAAGATCCAGTCTGTAAACACAATTTGGATTAAATGCTGTCCATTTTGAAAACATGTCATACCCTGAAATATCTCTGTGGCCCGCTTCTTTTCTCCTGTAACATAATGTCACAAATGAGTGTTGCAATTGGATTTATTGATATTTGTATATTCATGGACTTATACACAATTTCGGAGAGACTAAAAGAAAAATATCAAAATGGAAAGTGAAAAGGAATTATAGAATCAATTACAAGACATTAAAAGGACCATTAACATTTTATCATTGGAAAAAAACAAACTTGTTGGAAAATCTTAAGCTTCAAGAAATGCATACAAATGATACCATAAGGGATTACATTGAAAGAGCTGAAAAATTGATTGATCTTCTTTCTGCAAAGTGTTCAGATTATTAATGAAGATTTTAAGTGCATTGCTGTTTTCTAGTTGACATTTGATATAACTTTTGATTTATTTTCATCTGTACTTTCTTTTTGGAAAATGCCACCAAAAAAAAGCAAATTGCAACACAGGAAAGTTCTTCTGGAGAGGAGGATGACATTATGAGTGGTAAAGTAAATAATTTAAGGCAGGAAATAGTGACATTACATCAAAAATTAATGATTTCAGAAGAAAATAGAGAAAAATAAATGCAAGAATTTGTTCGTGAAAGGGACAGTATAATTGGACAACATCAGCAAGAGATTTATAACATGTCCATTGAAAAAGATGTCGAAATCAGAATTTTAGAAAGAGCAAACGTACTCTATCGTCATCATGCAAGTGACACCAACACACATAAGATGCGCAGACATGATATACCTTTACCTAGACAGATTCCTTTGGATGATAAAATGTCTTGGATGAGTTTTGAGCAACTATTCAAAGCTCTAATGGAATCGTGCCAGTGGGATTATCGGGAGCGATTGTTTCGCTTGCAGAGGAGTTATAGGGAAAAAGCAGCAGCTTTTAACCAAACGACAGCTGACACCTTGAAATCGTTTGCTAAGCTGATGGAAGCCTAAGAATCACGATACAAGGAACGTAGAACAAGTTCCTAATACCTTGCTGAGCTTGAAAACAGAAAATTACAGCGCAAAGAAAAACTTGCTGAATATGTTTCGGATATCCGGAAATTAGTCATCAAAGGATATCCAAGTGCTGACAATGTTAAAAGGGAGACAATAAATGTGCGACATTTAAAAGAGGACTTGTAGACCAGCAGGCTACTTTGTTCATTGGGATAAAAGTCCTCCAAACCGTTGATGAGACACGTACTATTTAAGAGAACTATCACAGCCTCAAGAATGAAGAAAAAGGTGGTGCTAGGCTACGAAGTATAGATACTAAACCGGGTTATAAGGATCCATCTTCAGAATTTGTCACTGAAGGGCGTCTGCAAGCGCTTGGTCGAGATATCAAATCGTCGTTAGGAAAGAAAATAGACCAGTTATCCCAGCATGTAACTGGCACATCTTCAAATGGAAACCTCGCCAGGATGCAACCCACTCAGTACAAGCCAATCCGAGGTGGGAATAAGGAATACCTACAAGACGTAGAATGCTATCAGTGCCATGATATGGGACATGATGCCAGATATTGTCCAATGCCAGTCAGCCAACCCGTAAGGAAGGAAACCTAGTAAGGACTCATGTTCAAAACAATGTTAACTTGACATGTTCTGCTGTGTTTTGTTCTTTATAATTAGTTCATGGTATATGCAGACCTTTCGACACATCGAGGAGAGTTTATAAATGCTTTATGTCTATAAATATTGCGATGTATTTCCTGGTTATACAATTTAACAACATTTATAAGAATTGATGTCAAAATAACTATGCGAACATCCTATTGTCTAATTTTATATAGTGTATAATTGTGCAATGAGTTAGATTCGCTAAGTATGGTCTGATGTTTGAGATATTGTTTTTCCGCAGCAAATTGATGACTGCAAAACTTTAAAATCAGGAACTATAAATTATAAAAAAATACTTTCAAAGCTCTTCCAAAACCTTTATTTATTCAAGAACATCTTGATGGGGATTATCAAAGTACTGAAGAAAAAGACATTAGAGAAAAAGGGAGAGGCCTGTAAGGTACAGTAAGAAAGCTCTGTGATTTGAAAAAAAGAATTTGCCTTGAAATTGCTAGACACATAGACTGTGCCGCCGTGAATCAAGTGGGGGGATTGCTTGTCAGTATTTATGATTCGGCTATCAATGTTATTGAGGTCAGCATACAAAATGTAGTTTTGCTTGATAATAGCAGAACAAACCGACCCTCGTACGATATGCCAATTTTATTCAAATTTGTGTTATACCGGGATCAAATAGCTCTATAAGTAAGGAGTAGCTACATACTGACTAACCCTTACTTCGGAAAAAAGGGAAAAAAACATTCCCTAATTAGGCATATGCTTTTATTTGTATACTTATATTCAGGCATTTACTCGAAAAATTGCTCATGGTCGCGTTTTACCTTTAACAGAATAGCATAATAGTTGACTTGTCATAAGTGGTACCATCATCTGGAAGCTAACACATGGACCACACTCAACAAATATTCTCTGTACAACTGAATTACAAAATAACAAAATACATTTCTGAAATTGTTGAAACGCCCTTGACGTTTAGTAAAGATTAGTAAAAAATATATTGGCCATTTTATGAATCAGTTGGTAAATTTTGGATTACAGCATTTTCGATAATACTTTGACAGCTTCATTAACTAAAGTCGAAATATTTGCTCATTGTATGTTTAAACTTTGCTGACATCACGGCAAGTATCTTTTGATGTCAATTATCTGAACAAATATCCAAACTAACTTTATACAACTCATGAGTATAATAATGATTTGCATATTGGAACATAAATATTAGCAATTATTGTTTTTTTTATCTATGATAGGTACTGAAATAACAATGTCTGTTATTCTACAAACAGACTGCTTCTGGTACATTGAAATATTAAAGGTAGAATGTAGGCTTTTATCACATTATTAAAGATTAATAATCGATATTGGTGCATTGGTACACTAAAGGAATGAATTGCGGGGTTGATGGTATTATCGGGGTATGAACGCAATTGGGCTGATCAAATTGTGTGGAGTCCGAAGGACTCCGAGCGTACATATCCCCCAAATTGCCATTAACACCGTTATTCATGCCTTTTAATTACACCAAAAGTTCATTTGAAAAATATTTCATTCAAGAATTGTTAAAAAATACTTCATTTCATTTAAGAAATCGTTTCACTTATCCTTTATTACCCATTCTGTAATAGAAAGACTCGACAGTAACCGGAAACATTTTTTTTCAAATGACGTCACAATAATGCGGGAAAAGATCAACCACTTGAAAGCACTATTAAATATTAAAATGTAACACTTATGGCAACAATACATTTATGATATGGTAAATTAACACTTTCTAAAATGTTAATTTATATTTTACGGGACCTGCTGACACAATACAAACAAAAGCAAGATCAATAGTGTTCGTGTATATTGTAATGCGATGAATTGCGATCTGAACATATCCGAAGATGTTGCGTTCATCGATTGATAAACGAAATTGCCGAAAGGCAGTTCATTTAAGGAATGGAAGTTGAGGTGTAAATATTTATCGTTAACTCTCAGCACGACGATACTAAAAAAGTCCAAACTATCAATCAATTCAGCCTGCAGTTATGAAAAACAGTGTCAAGAAAATTGTTGATTATCAATATACTGTTTTCAAAGGACAAATCAACATCGAAAAAGTATTTTTCCAAAAAGATTTGCTGAGAAAAAGACTATTTGTGTAAACAATTCGGCTTAATCAAGAAACAAAATTTAGATTTAATATCATTATATTGTAAATGTTATATTGTCAAATCAACAAATAAAGGTGAAGTTGTAAATGCTTTAGAAATTAAAACAATTGGGATGATAGAAAAATACATTTCAAATAGATAAAAATCTTGAACAGAATTGGGTTAAAATATAAAAATCGCATGAAGTAATTTAAAAATAAAGCTTGATTTTTGGGTTGTACAGATAGACTTTTTCCGAACAATAAAGTACTGCTACTTTTTGATGATTTATTTTGTTTTAGAAATAACATGAGCAAGTCAAATTATTTAAGTCATGATTTTGTTATTAACTTTCTTTATTTGACAAGTGGTTATCAAGAAGTCTCATCTGATAAGATATTCCTTTCTACAATAAATCAAATAAAAACATCTTAAAAATCATTCACGACATATATCCTCTTTTAGATTATTCCTAAGTATTTCTTTATTAAAAATATCTTACAAATTATTCATAGGTTACCCATGCAGACTATTTTACTCAAAACAAAATAATGAATCCGAATATTGACACACATGAACATAACCATATTCACTGATTAGAATAGCTTCTTGGAATATAAGCATTGCTCGTGTCCTTTCGTATGAATGTCAATAATACGAATGAAGACGAAGCTACTACGACTTTGAAGCATTATTGATGAAAACGTTATTGTTCAAATTTACTAATTACGTCAAGCGACATTCCAGGAGTGTAGCGGAAACGTTTGTCTTATGACAATGTAACTTTAAAGTCGTTCACTCATTTAATATAACAAGCAATTGACAATATATTTAATATATATATATACACACATATGTAAAAATACAAGTGTTTAAATTAAAATACTATTTATTACATGATCTATGAATAAACCGTCCATGAATGGACGAAGGCTAATTTCGATGACATAATAAAATCCATATTGACCTGTCTATTTACAGACCGGAACAGTTTATCATATGACGTCATAATAACACTGGAGAAATCACTTCAAAAACGCCAAATTAACCTGTATATTTATAAACCGGAAACAGTTTATCATATGACGTCATAATATATCATGCGGTATCATGTAATAAAACAGTTATTTACTTATAAGCTGTGAACTATGCAGTTCATATTGGCCGCAAAATCATTATTGACCTCGGCTGTCGCTTTGGTCAATATGCCAACATATTTGAAAAGTTATAGGTAAATCATTGAACTAACAAGGAGTGACAGTATTGTTTTACTGTAAAACTCATGTGGAATAAAGATGTCATCAGTAAAAAGAGATACACAACACATTTTACTGCACTAAATAAGGGACTATATTTAACACATATAACTACTCATGATTACAGATAAACTGATCCCATTCATATTAACTTAAATGATATGCATTTGATAAAATATGCCAATGCATAAACAGAATATGTAAAAACAGAAATGAGAAGTGAGTAACATGATTGTTTTTCAAAACATTGAAAAAGTTTTTTTCTATCTCAAATATCGGGTTACATCGGTTACATTTTTTCAACTATTGTTCCATGTATACAATGTGCTATAAATAGTTGCCTGTAACCCGTGTTACCATAATGTTACAACATTCTCAGCTCTAAATTTTATGGGCCTATTTTGGGCACTAATTGCATAAAAGAGCAATGGTGGTTTTATCTAAAACAAGCTGAGAAACATCGATTTGAAACTATTTTTGAACTTCAAACTATTCTTGAAATTATTGTCGTAAAGTGTCCAATAGAACTCTTAATTGTATAACTATTGTTCACTGTACAGTCAAAACTCGCTATGACGATCTCTGATATCTCAATTTTCCGGTTATATCGATCTTTTTTCTCGAACTGCAGATCGAGCTGAAGGTGCGAAGTGACATGACGGCTTTCGGCATGTCACTAAATTAGCGTACGTGTCAAAATAACAAACTGTTACAAATAGGTGAATTGGGAAGTGCGAAATATTAAAGTTGTTTATTTGTGTACTTACTGAAGAGACAGTTATCACGACTTCGACATCATGGTTGAGAAATACGTCAAGAAAATATTTTCTTCAATGCACATAGAAAACAAACAGGCAAAACGGCCTATTTAGACTATTGTTATTGAATCCTGTATTTTATAATATTGACATGTACTGTAGTTCTTGAATTTATAATTGTGAATGTGCTAGTCATCGTGAAATGAACTTTAAACAACATCTGGATTAAGTTTGCAAATCCGGAAATTTTGAAAACTTATTTTTTTTTTTCACCCAATGCTTTTTATTTTTGTATTTTTGAAATGTGTTCGGTAATACTAATAAGATATATTTTTTATTCCTGCAGTTTTTTTAGAAATATGTTGTTTTTTTTTGCATTTAAAGTCAAGTTTTCCAATGTGATTCCTATTGGAAAATGGCCTTCCCATTGGAAAATGTTTTTTCCAATTGGAAAATCAGCCCAACATTTTTTGTTGGAACATTCTTCCACATTTTCCAAAAATAATGAGTGATAAATAACAATCATTATCATCAATGGTTGAAAAGTTATCTAGAAAAAGTGCGTTTATAGTACTATTAATCGTTTTTTAGTAAAAAGATTCCCGTCGATCAATTTTTCCAATTGAATTTTTCCCCATGATACAATATGGAAAAAATCAGGAAATTGGAAAACTCCAATTGGAACATTGTCCAAATGGAATCTTCCAATTGGAAACATTGGCAATGGGCTTAATCCAATTGGAGCTTCTTGCAATCAGTTTAAATGGAAAAAAAAAAATTCGACTTTCCTTAATCTCTTAAAAAAATACCTATTTATTTATTTAGGAATATATATTAAGTTTTTTTTATTGCTTACCTGTGTATCCATGCAATTCCAGGCTAACACTTCTGTGCCGATATCTTAGCGATAAGATTTAAGCATCATTTAATGAATTTTAATGCAACAAATCATATAAAAAATTACCTGAGGTATTCTAAGTCAACCAGTGACACAAAGGCCATTTTAAAATATCTTTACACTAGTCTCTTCTCCACAGACGCAATTTTTTAATCGATTAAGATGTGGTTACAAAAGACTTAGAATTTATTCATTTTGGGACCAGAGTTATAATAAGTTTTACGCTTGAAACTGTTGTTTCGGATGTCAATACTTTTACACAAAAATGGTACCATTTTCTTTATCTTTAATGAAGATGTACTTAATTGATGGTGAGCCATATGAAATGTTGTACCTCCTAAGGTAATAGTTTATTTCATAGACACTGTTCTGCAGGGGAGCAGGACATTTCAACCCCAAGAGGCTTTCTAACCCCTTTCTAAATAAGGAGACATTTTCAACCGTTACATTTTTAAACCCCTATTTCAAAGACTTTGATAACCATATTAAAGACTAATCAGTCCCCAAATCAAAGTCGTTCCAACCCCTAATATTTGATTCTGAGCTGGTTCAAGCTAAACACAATTAAAAAAGGCCTTTTAGAATGACAACATTCATCATGTGTCCATGAAATGCCTACCCCAAACACGTAGAATTGGAGTTGGAGTATAATATGTTTTAGAAAAATATCGAACTGTATTAAAAAGTATAGGGCTAGTGAATTTTGCATTACAAAATAAACGATATTGGTAATGCCATAGTGTCACTTTACTACATTGTAACGTTAGTATATCAGCCAGTCATCCTACAAGATAACAAAAAAAACAAACACATAATTTTATGATGATTACTTGTATGTGAATCATCCTGTATAATTATGTGAAAATGGAGTTTACAAATGTTCAGTAAAACAATTTGTACTTGTAAGTTTGCTGATGATTGTAAACACACTTTTGTCATTCTTAATGGGACACGCACCTTCTTGGCACCAAATAATCATTTTCCAGGTAGTGTGTCTGAAACAATTAGTTCACTCTTTGATACCGAAATTGCAGAACAAAATACAATGAAAGTATGAAAATAAAGTCGGGTTTTAATCGGGGGCTAACCTACGCTTGTTACGTCAAGGAAAAATAATAGCATGACCACTCAGCAAAGGGGACTCGTACATAATTTATTGGATATTTTGCCATTTATAGCTTGAAAGCAACACCTGATAATGTCATTTAACAAATCACGATACAGCCTTTTGCTGAACTTCGTTAACAATGGTTTTGGAAATCGTTGACTTCAAAGACAATGTTTTAGCATATCAACATTTGTTGAATGGTTCCAGTTGTCATTATCTTAGTTTTAACACTCCTGATGGTTTGATACACTTATTCTCGTATTTTAAAAAATCTGCAAAAGAACCACATTTTACAAACCATGAGCAAGTCTCTCTAACTTAGACAATAAACTCATACCTGGTTGAGGTAGAACATGCACGCAAAACGCCAACACGTACATATGCATGCATAAATATTGAATCAATGGTTAACATTGTCGCTTAAGTATATCCCTCACACATCAAAATTAATTTTGCAATTGCACTAGAGGGCATGAAGGAGGGGGGGAGAACCCCCCAAAAATGTCGTCGAAGTTAACCTTTCATTTTTAGAAAGGGGATAAAGGGTAATCATGAAAAAGGCCCAGATTGGACTAGAACTTGTAAAGAGCTAAAGTTAAAGTAAAAAAACTAAACTGCTTCAGAACATGTCCCCAAGCTATGATCACCAGTATAGATATTCATGGTCACTTGTCAAACTACAGTGCTTTAGAACGTGTCCCCAAGCTATGATCACCATATAGATATTCATGGTCACTTGTCAACCTACCGTGCTTTAGAACGTGTCCCCCAGCTATGATCACCAGTATAGATATTCATGGTCACGTGTCAAACTACCGTGCTTTAGAACGTGTCCCCCACCTATTATCACCAGTGTAGATATTCATGGTCACTTGTCAAACTATCGTGCTTTAGAACGTGTCCCCCAGCTATGATCACCATATAGATATTCATGGTCACTTGTCAACCTACCGTGCTTTAGAACGTGTCCCCAAGCTATGATCACCAATATAGAGATAAATGGTCAACTGTCGAACTACAGTGCTATGATACGTGTCCCCCAGCTGTGATCACCAGTATAGAGGTATATGGTCAATTGTCAAACTACAGTGCTTTAGAACGTGTCCCCAGCTATGATCACCAGTATAGAGATACATGGTCACTTGGTAAACTACCGTGCTTTAGAACGTGTCCCCAAGCTATGATCACCAGTATAGAGATATATGGTCAACTGCAAACTACAGTGCTATGGAACGTGTCCCCCAACTTTGATTACTAGTAAAGAGGTATATGGTCAACTGTCAAACTACAGTGCTTTAGTTTAGAACGTGTGGTACAGCTGTTGTCTACTGTATATTGATATTTATTCAATGTTAAACTACAGTGCTTTTGAACCAGTTTTACAAACAGAATAATTGTCAAACTATAGTGTTGTCAGTGTATGGGTATGCTTTACTGAACACATTATTTGCTTTAATGGCTTAATCTGGTAATATTTAAAAAAAATATTATTATATTCAAAATATTATTTCAAAATATTTCAAACCGTTCTTCCAAAGTTCTTGGTACTCGAATCAGTCACAAACTGAACATTGTCTTAAATTTTCAACTCCTGTATTTTCTTAAATGCCTCATCCCATCTGTAGTACACAGATATCTTTGGCGTAATTATATAAACAAGCACCTGCCAAAGTCCACACTGTTGTTAACCAAAATCTTCACTGTATCTAGTTTTTACGCTTCTTATCCACACTAGCGGCTTGGTGTGTGTTTGTGGGGTGTGTGTGTGGGGGGGGGGGCGCGTTCCCCACTAAAATTGTGTCAGAGTTTACCTTTTTTAATATAGTTGAAAAAGAGTTAAAAAACCAGCCCAAAATGCACTATTTCAGACTCGAAAATTTTAACCTGAGCTTGGCTGGACGGTAAGTCAATGTCTCCGCTATACCCCGCACCTCGGGGGGGGGGGGGGTGGTTACAATCGACTGTTACATAACAACTGCTACTCCAAGATAGAATCAATGAAAATGCTGGTTTTAACATTTTCCTCTAGTTTGGTAACTAGCTTCTTTTAACACGGACAAACATTTCATATGGGATATGTAGGAGCCCGTCATATTTTAACAGCAAGGAATGAAAGAAACAACCCTAAACTCATAATTTGTTTGATGGGTATTGACTCTTCGAGTAAGAATTAATATAAAATAACCGTTACAATTATATGTATCTTGTATTGTTTTTTTTTATGAACTTTTAGAGTTTGGGTTATAGACACAATATTTCTTAATAAGGAATCCCAATCTGAATGAATGGCCCAAAATGATAAAACAAATGTACATGAAGGTTTTGCAATATAATAACCCAATTATTTGGACTAGACAATACTGAACTGATGGGTTATTCTTATTTTTGTAGAGAACATTCTTCATTGACTTTGACATGGACCTAGAAACTCATGCTACTTTTTGACAACGTTTATGGTATATTTTTGAAAAAAAAGAATAAATACATCGAATATGGAAATTGTCCAGATAATATTCAGCCATCTTTAACATGCTCAGGATATTGTATTTTTTTTTAAAATGCCTAGAGGTTCTAATTTAAAAAAAGACAATATGGAAATTATTGAGATAGTATCTAACTTCATGATCTAGATATACACAGACCCTTAATGAGACTATACATCAGATTGGCACCAAAAACGAATATCAGGACAATTATTCAATATAATGTTTTACCTTTCGATATCATAATTGTAAAATAAATACCAAAATGTAAAGAACAAATTCAGAGACCGGTTCGAACCGGGGTTGCCAAATTTGCAGTCCAGTGTTTTATCCACTGCTACGAAAGTTTATACTAATTAATTGGAATATTTTAGATATATACTTAGCTTGGTAATATCACTGGTAATATCACGTAATAACTTCGACAAGCCAATCACGCATAAGAATGAATTCTACAAGGTACACATACCTAGTACTTAATATTTTCTTAATGGAAAAATACGAACAAACTGTAAAATCAATTAATTGTAAACTATGTTGTACTTCAGTTAGTTAGTTTTAATGCATTATACACATCGGTACCAAGTATATGTTCGTTTTCGACAGTTTTCTCTTTTTTTCGCTATTTCATCATACGGTGTATTGCCCCTTTAACGCCTCTGAATTAAGTTTCACCCTGTTTCGTTAAGTATATTTCTTTAAAATTATTTTATTGTTCTAATCTGCTGAAAGATCAAAATTTCACAAGTCATGTGAGCACCTTTAGGCCTCTCTGTTATTATAACCAATTTTTAAGATATTTATAAAAATAAATCAAGCTTTTTAAAAGCAGAGGGAAAACAAAATGTTTTAATTCTAATGTGGTAAATTAACAAAGATAGATGCTACATGCAAATCTCTCCAAGAAGTAAAACAAAAAAACTTCTAAAGAGTTCGGATTTGCTAGTTTGCAGAAATAATCATGAACTCATGGTAAATTGTTTTATTATGTCCCATGACAGGCCATATATTTGTCAACTACTTGAACCTTTCTTGTTATAATGCTTACTATTTTTATTTTAGTTGACGTGTGATGCTGATAATACAGATACAGAGTGTCAAAATATGATGAATAAACTTAAATTAAAAACCTGTGAGTCCAATTATCCATTTTAACATATATTATGTTAATCCGAAGCATACATATATATATATCCCAAAGGTTGGATTTGTATATATATATATATATATATATATATATATATATATATATACTCTGTTAAAGTATACAACAATTCAATAACAAGTAATGACCAACGATGCATAATATATCATGTACACTCAAAATAGTCTTCTTTTTATGATAATTCAAATTATTAAAAAATGAACTAGACATGAATTACTTAGACACGAACATGCACACGCACAAACGGAAAACACAAACACGTACATGCATACGCTCATATGCACACATTCACTTGTACACATGCACGCACGAATGCACATACACACAAACACGGCCATACACACTTACGTAATAGAAAACGAGAAATGGTTAAAAAAGTTAGTTAATTCGTTTATTTTTGTTATGTTTTCGAATGTTATGATTATTCATGCCCTTCAATAATGAATTGAATTCATTCCATTTGAATATTTTCCAGTTTATACTTATTATTGATTAATGTTTTTTGCTTTTCTATACGTATCCCTAATTTAAGATACGTCATGTGGGCATCAACAGATAAATATACGTTGTTACATTTGGTTGAATGTATATAAAATGGCATTTGGACAATACACAAATGCAAATGTTACCGTACGTGGTACTAAATAATTTTCCTCAATGTGGCTTTACATGTTACTATGTTAAGTGTTGTTTAAGCAATAAAGCCATTTAAACAAAATCAAACTGCTGTGTTTCATGGCAACCCCAATATAACTGTTTGGATTGTAGTTTTTTCAGCTTGTAGATAATATGCATACCTAATGTAAATTCCGAAATGGTGTTGTTAAAGTAAAACTGAACTGATATTAGACATTTAATTATTACATAACGATATGAAAGATGGATGATTTTCAAGTGTGATACGATATATTATTACGTATAAATCATTTTCATAAGCTGGCATTCTTGTTACAAACTACCCCCTGTTCCGCATTTTCCGAAGAACTCGACTGACTTGCTCCCCTTGGCGTTGCTATACGTGCGTAGCTGCTTTCCTTGGTACTTACTCTCGGTTTTGATAAAGAATGACGATGAAACGGGAGCCAGTCAATCGACATATCAACTTCCGCGTCCGCGACAGTAAAATACATGGACTCTTCATAGTTTCTTTTCATTTGATTACTGGTTTATCTAGTATTAACATACCTCTCATCTTTGGCTGAGTATGATCCAGGTTCCTTCCAATCTGCGCTTCGGAAACTGTATAAAACTCCATACATTGTATATATTATGACTAAGTAAGAACAATGAAAATTGATTTGAAGTGCACATAAGTCATACATAGTGCAGCCATAGAATCAACACATGCATGGTTAGACCATTGTTTCGATTTTTATTTCTGAATCCGTCTTTGTTCCATACTTTAGTAATTTACCGGTTTGGTTAAGGAATGTTTATAGGATTTTTCTAGTGTAAATTTGATAAAATTGATAACAAAGACATAACATAACATTTATGTTCTGATCAGCATTGAATTTAATAACAGCATTGTATCATGAAGATGCCAAGTTGCAGATGTTTTGCTTTCATTCGTCGCAGCCAGCATTATGTGAAGACGAATTGGGACATTTATATCAACGCCATATGCTTCACTACGTAACTTTAAGCAATTACAATAAGTAACGCATCTCAGTTTGTTTTTATAATGGTCAAATGAACCTCAGTTATATAATTACCACCTTCGAGTAGTTCGTGAAGGTAGTACATATAACAGATAACCCAAATCCGGCATTCAATGGTTTTCTTCTTAATAAACATGTTCATTATATTGATCTTAATATAACAAATAATTATCATGGAGTAGATGAAATGGCAAGTTCTCTTGATAAGCCGGTTATGCTGAGAATATTGACATATCTATATTGAAATATTTTTATGAGGATTGTTGAAGAATAGATGATAATTCGGTATTTTATTTTGAAACAAAATACATTAGATGATATTTCACCGTTCTTGTTGCTTTTTTTTTTTGGCCGCATAGTTTTGACGTTATACTGACAATATGTTTCCGGTTTTGGTCGGGTCGTTCTATTTACATAATGTTTAAGAACTAGTTACAGAAAGGATTTACTTAATGAAATAAAATACATTTTATAACATCCTGGAATTAACAATAAATTATTGGTGTAAATATAAGTGATTAATTGCGTGGCTGATGTTATTCTTTGGAATATGAACGCAGTTAAGGTGGTTATGTATCAATGGAGTCCTTGGACTCAACACTCTTTAATACCTGATTATGACATTAAGCACGCATTTCTTCCTTAAGTAGTCTAAGACAAAGAAACCAGCACAGAGGGCCTAATTCGTAGCTGACTTAAAAACTGAATATGCTTTTCGACTCAAAGTAAAAAATGCAAACAGCTTAAACAATCAACTAGATTGTTAGTTCAAAAGGTTAATACGTTATGTTAATACGTTACAGACGATTTGGCATTTGACTACAGCTTAAACTGGTAGTAGCAAAACTTTCATTGCTGGTTGATTATGATATAGGTGTGTCAAAATCTTCTTAGAAACTATATAAAATAATACGTCATTCATATTGTGATCGTAGTCTGAACGCACGCATCGTTCGATCACTTTTAGATTAGATATTTCTGTTTTTTATTAAGAAGTTAAATAAAATTGATAACACTGGCATAACATTTATGCTCCATGCGACGTTAAGATGGAATTCCGCGGAAGTTTATGAAAACAATACAATATTTGATATGTCATCGTTTCTGGTGCATTTCTTATAAACGATCTGAAGATTAGTAGTCTTCATGTAGTCGGGTTAATGTATTGTTACACTGATAGTGTTTCGTCCTGAGAATATGCTTGAAATTAATATTATCAATTATCAGTTAACTTAACCACAATCACGTGTAATACTTTTTATCCGATGTTATTCAAAGAATTCTTGTACGATTTGGCCGAAAACAGCCATAAAGTTAATATATCTAATGCTTGATTTAGCCGTTGATATTGAGCTGTTACTGAACAAAGAAGACAACATAAATGTATCACAAGGACATAAAACATTTGCCAATGTAGAATTATGTTTTCATACATCGATTCGAAACGGAATAACATATGTTAGATCTAAACGGTTGATCTTACATTTACAATACAGTATTATTTGGCATGAACAAACCTCTCATGGTTGACTGGTCACTCTCCAGTGTCTTTTTATTGTCATCATCAGAACCTGTATTAAAAATATTGAAGGCCTGTTTATACACTGTAAACATATTAAACTGTTTGAAATCAAAGGACTATAATAAGCTGTATAGTAGACTTTTAAATATAATATACTTTCTAAACACGGTCAAAATTACCATTAGCTTGACTATGGGTGTCATAATTTTCACTAAAAACGACCCTAGTTAAAATATACATTTTAGTTTTCATATTTTGTATGTAAGATTTTCAGTGTATTGGCGTATGACTTATTGGAGCTAAAAGGGCTATAAGGGCTTGTACAATATGGAATCTCATTTCAAATGTATGAATAAGCAATTTTATTATCATGCTGAAATAAAATTCATTAAATACTTACACAGGCTAACTATTTTTTATCCTTTTGCTTGATCTCAGATATATATATATTTGACCAGAACAATCAATTATAATTAACTAGATACCATATTTGTTTATTCCAATTGAATTTCCAGTGAACTATTAAAGCACTAGACGTGCACAAGGGTGTCATTTTGTTCTTAACAGTACTGTATATATACCGAAACAGATTAATGGCAATATTTGTAGATAAGATGGTATTTTGGCGGAATTGTATGAACCTAAATTCGGTATTGCAACTATCCTGTGCATCGGTTTAATACATACTGAAGATGTGTAGTTTTTCTAAATTGCCAGGTAATGGTATTATAAAACTCCTACTAGAGTTAAGTCCTAGCAATAATTATGGATGTGATTAACGTTTTGCAATTATAAATATGTGGTATATTTTTCCTCGGTGCTCTCAAGCAGCTTTGGAAGATTTGACCCAATGCAAAAATGTATTAAATCAGCTCCAAGCTGCGTAAATCCATTGATATTTAGCAGTTTTGATAATTATATCTGACTGTAGTTGTAGGCAAACACACCAATCATGAAGGCTTTAAATTATAAACGAAATTAAAATTGAACATGTTTTTCAAGTCATGGTCAAACAAACTGACTGCGAACGATTTAGACTGTCAATTGGAATATTGGCAGCTATAAGTTAACTTAAACTAAAACGGTATTAGTTAGCAATATAGATTCTTGTTTTAATACACAGACTACAAAGGCAATATTTACGTTAGAGATAAACAGTTCATGTTTTCATTTGAATGTAGCTTTTCAAGTCTCAACAAACATTCCCAAATTTGATTCCGGTTGCACATCGAGTGCGCTTCTTGAACTGTACAAGAAAACGTATTCATACATTGTATTTATAATATATCATATTATTATATATCCATAATGACTAAATTGCCAGGTAATGGCATTATAAAATTCATACTAGAGTTAAGTCCTAGCAATAATTATGGAAGTAAATAAGGTTTTTCAATTAAAAATATGTGGTATATTTTGTCCGGTGCTATCAAGCAGCTTTGGAAGATTTGACCCAATGCAAAAATGAACTAAATGAGTTCCAAGCTGCGTAAATCCATTGATATTTAGCTGTTTTGATAATCATATCTGACTGTAGTTGTAGGCAAACACACCAATCATGTAGGCTTTAAATTATAAACGAAATTAAAATTGAACATGTATTTCAAGTCATGGTCAAACAAGCTGACTGCGAACGACTTGGACTGTCAATTAGAATATTGGCAGCTATAAGTTAACTTAAACTAAAACGGTATTAGTTAGCAATATAGATTCTTGTTTCCATGCACAGACTACAAAGGCAATATTTACGTTACAGATAAACAGTTCATGTATTCATTTGAATGTACCTGTTTCAGGTCTCAACAAATCTTCCACAGTCAGGGGGCCGCTCGGGAGCATTGCAGCATCTGTATAATAGAAAAAGGTGTATTCATACATTGTATGTATTATATATCTTATTATATTATATATCCATGATGACTTTGTTAGACAATAAATATTAATTTCTTTTGTTTTTTGGCATACACATTGTTCTCAAAATATCAACACACGCATCGTACGATCACGTTTGCGATTAAATATTTAGTAGATGAATTATTTTCTTTCATGCTTAACGATGAAATATGGGGTTTCAATAGTGAAATAACAACAGTGAAAATATCAATTTGATATTTTTACTGCAAAATAAGGAGTGAAAATATCAACTTTCAGAACTACTTTTAAATTCCTTTGTTGTTACATGTACTTGCCTTGATCAAAACAGAACACTGGACTTCAGTAAATTATGTAAAAAAATGTTAAAAAAAATAATAAAGAAATGTTTTATAAATTTAAATAAATATATCATTGGAAATTAACAACTTATCGTTTATTACCGGTTATCCCTTTTATTAAACATTTTACTGATAGTTGAAGCTGAATGTTCGAACATTTGCTTTCATACCAAACAAATTACAAATTACTCGTGATCATAAAAAAAACTACATTTTCACTCGTGGCTTCGCCACTCGTGAAAATATGTTTTTCTATGACACTCGTGAAATAAAATACGATCTTACACTGAAATAAACAAATATCCTCCATTTCTTTCCAAACAAAGATATGTAGTAGTCAGGGTTTTGATGTTTATTAGATGTGGCTATTAAACAGTTAGATAGAAGTGATTACACGGAGATAACATTTAAAAGAAAGGATAAATTTATTATGAACTTGAAAATCTTTTTGTATCTAGATGCCAAATAAGTCAAATATTTTACAATATATATGATATGTCTCTTCACAGCCTGCATAATGGACAGATAAACGGGATATTATCAACGAAATTGGCTACACTTTGGAAATTCAGGCTTTCATACTTAACTAAAAAATAGGCGATTTCAATTAAAGTTATATGAATACGAACATTCAAGAAGACTGGCGGTAGTTAGTTTAAATTGTTAGCCTTATTTACTTTGAAATGTTTTGAAGACAAGTAAGGCCGTCGATTCTATTATGACTGTATATGAATGGTTCCTATGTAAACTTCATCTCTAAGGACATTTGCATTTAATTAATCTTTATCCTGGTGCTAATGAAACGGAGAGCTATTCTAATAAACTGGTTATACTTAAGTATATCAAATCATGCTGTCTTTGAAGTACTGGATCTATATATAAACATACACATTGAAACGGCTTACTATTAGCTTGACTATGGGTGTCTTAATTGTCACTAAAACGACCCTAGCTAAAATATAATTTTTTGTCTTCATACATCGTATGTGAGATCTATTCTGTTTATTTTTTGGCAATGTTTATTTAGTATGAACATACTTTTTAGCTCAGAATGTTCCAAATTGCTTTCGACGGCCTCTGCTTCATTTGTACATTTTAGTTTTCATATTTTGTATGTAAGATTTAGTCTGTTTATTTTGTGTCAATATTTATCTAGTATGAACATACGGAATCTTCTTAGCTCATGATGTTCCCAATTGAATTCAACGGCCCCTGCATCATCTGTATGAATGAAATGAAAAACTTGTTTTTAAACTGTAATTATAATACACTTCATGAAATCATAATTATATTGTGACTTGTAAAACCAATTTAACCCGTTTTACTGTTTGTTTGTCATACATTTTAAGGTCAATTTATCAAGCATAGATCCATTATGACTTTGTAAAAAGCAATGAAAACTAATGTGTATTTTTGTTAGCTATGCATATTGTGGTCATATTTTCAACGCCCGCATCACACAATTACTTTGTCGATTAAATAGTTTTTAGTAGTTTAATTCTCTCCTTTAAACAATTAGGGAAGTTTTCGTTAGGGTTTGGAATGCTTTTTCAAATTTGCTATTGATCAGTTCAAAACAATTGATAACACGGACATATCATTTCACTAAAACTGTAAATTTTCCTGTGAATTTAATTTCTGTATTGTGTCTAGACTCCGGTAAAAGTATGTTGTAGAAATGCCGATATTCTTCTTTTTATGAAAGTGATTATCCGCCAGTAAAATCATTATTCATTATGACATTACATATCAATTTATAAATGCAAATGTAAACTTGTCGTTAGATGTTGGTTATTTAAGGAGCTACGCCTATTTAGAATATTCATGAATTAAGACGTATTTTGATGTTTTTTGTTGTTTTAAATTGTAAAAATCGATATGATTTCCTTTAAGATTTGTTCGATATATAATAGTTTAACATAAAACATAAAAACCAACATTAGACATTAACTTTTTGTAAGTATATCTGACTGTAGCTCAAGACTAACAAACCAATAGATATATACTAGTTTAAACTACTGATAGTTGTTGACATTCATCGATTCAAAATGAAATACGTTTGTCAGATTTAAACAGTTGATATTTCATTGGAATATTTCTTCATGTAGTATAAACAAAACCCTCTTGATCTTTATTAACATTATTCTTTAAAAACATAAGTGTATTATAATTTTGTAAAGATCAATGAAAACAAATTTGTTTTGCTTATTTGTCATACATTATGTCGACATATTATCAACACATGAATCGTACGATCACTGTTTTCTTTATAATATGTTTGAGTATATGAACTCTCTGTTTTGAAAACAAAGAAATTTATGAGTCAGAGTTTCGAATGTTTATTTGATTTGGCTATTGAACAGTTTTAAAAGATTGATAGCACGGACCCATCATTTTAATGAAACTGTATATATTGCAATTTATTTGATTTTTATATTGTATCTAACATCAGCCCAAACATTTTGTAAAAGTATGGATATGTTTCTTCTGATGGATGTTACATGAACAACTATAAATCTATTTTGGGTCAATTTTTGACAATTTTCTTTGTGCTTTTAGGAAGCGCCATGGATGCAAAACTACATTACTTCGACTGTTGGAGGACTAAAAGTAGGCACTTGATAACAACGAATATGTGGCTGCAATACTAATGGATTTATGTAAATCATTTGATTGTCTGCCACATAACATTTTACTAAATATATTGTCAGCATATGGCCTTTCAATGTCTGCTTCCACCCTCCTGCAGTCATATCTTTCAAACCGTAAACAACAAATAAAAAATGGAAATATAGTAAGTTTCTGGGCCAAAATAAGCAAAGGTGTTCATCAAGGATCTATACTTGGTCCCCTACTATTCAATGCTTTCATTAATGATATTTTCTACTTCATTCATAAAGGCACCTTATACAACTATGCAGACGACAATACATTGTCTTATCATTCTAAGATATTTTGATGAAGTCAAATCAGTTTTACAAGATGAAGATAAAATCCTAATAGATTGGTTTACCCATAATAAAATGCAAGCAAATCCTGACAAGTTTCAAGCCATTGCTGTTGGTAATAAAACCCATTTAAAACATCCGAGCTTTAATATTGGCAACACTGAAATTACATGTGAAGAGTCTGTAAAACGGCTAGGGATTGATATTGACTACAAACTTAAATTGTATCTCCACATTGGTATTTATGCAAAAAGCAGTTAAATAATTGTCATTCATACCTTTATCCTGTCAAATTTCATTTTTTTGTCCAATGACTTGGCATTTTTGTGGTGAAGCTAATACTAGGAAAATGGAAAAAACTCCAGGAAAAGGCGCTTAGATTTGTTTATAATGACTTCTGCTAAACCTATCAAGATTGGTTAACTAAAGTAAATTTACCAATTAGAGAAAAAAAACGTAAAAGGTAAATATAATCGAAGTTGTATTTGGATGTTTTAGACTAGAGATGTAAAAAAAAAATAAGATATGAAATAGTTTATATCCGGTATATTTGGCAACTGCACTATGAGCTAGATATTATTACAAAGTTAATTGATTTTTTATTTAGTGAAGTGATGTTAAAATATTAAGTTAAAGTTTGTTTCTTACCATTTTAATTGTGCACGGATCTAATCAATTCAATATACTTTGTTTTACCAAACATAATATTGTTACTGGTATGTAATATTCTTTTAGTTTAGAAAAACAAATCTTAACCATACACTGTTCATACAGTATGTAATGTATGTTAAATATAAATATAGGAATTTTAGGGATTTATATAAATAATCAAAATGCCAGTTGTATTGGTGAATGTTTTGGAAAAATTCCCTTTTTGCCCTTTAAATGTTATCATAGCATTGGTCCTAACATAACATATGTACAGTGTATTGGCATATGACCTATTGGAGCTGAAAGGGCTATAAGGGCTTGTACAATAAGGAATCTCATTTCAAATGTATGAATAAGCAATTTTATTATCATGCTGAAATAAAATTCATTAAATACTTACACAGGCTAACTATTTTTTATCCTTTTGCTGGATCTCAAATATATATATTTGACCAGAACAATCAATTATACTTAACTAGATACCATATTTGTTTATTCCAATTGAATTTCCAGTGAACTATTAAAGCACTATACGTGCACAAGGGTGTCATTTTGTTCTTAACAGTACTGTATATATACCGAAACAGATTAATGGCAATATTTGTAGATAAGATGGTATTTTGGCGGAATTGTATGAACCTAAATTCGGTATTGCAACTATCCTGTGCATCGGTTTAATACATACTGAAGATGTGTAGTTTTTCTGAATGCAAATGTGATAATTTAGCTGTTTTGATAATTATATCTGACTGTAGTTGTAGGCAAACACACCAATCATGAAGGCTTTAAATTATAAACGAAATTAAAATTGAACATGTTTTTCAAGTCATGGTCAAACAAGCTGACTGCGAACGATTTAGACTGTCAATTGGAATATTGGCGGCTATAAGTTAACTTAAACTAAAACGGTATTAGTTAGCAATATAGATTCTTGTTTTAATACACAGACTACAAAGGCAATATTTACGTTAGAGATAAACAGTTCATGTTTTCATTTGAATGTAGCTTTTCAAGTCTCAACAAACCTTCCCAAATTTGATTCCGATTGCACATCCTGTGCGCTTCTTGAACTGTAAAAAAAACGTATTCATACATTGTATGTATAATATATCATATTATTATATATCCATGATGACTAAATTGCCAGGTAATGGCATTATAAAATTCATACTAGAGTTTAGTCCTAGCAATAATTATGGAAGTAATTAAGGTTTTTCAATTAAAAATATGTGGTATATTTTGTCCGGTGCTATCAAGCAGCTTTGGAAGATTTGACCCAATGCAAAAATGAACTAAATGAGTTCCAAGCTGCGTAAATCCATTGATATTTAGCTGTTTTGATAATCATATCTGACTGTAGTTGTAGGCAAACACACCAATCATGTAGGCTTTAAATTATAAACGAAATTAAAATTGAACATGTATTTCAAGTCATGGTCAAACAAGCTGACTGCGAACGACTTGGACTGTCAATTAGAATATTGGCAGCTATAAGTTAACTTAAACTAAAACGGTATTAGTTAGCAATATAGATTCTTGTTTCCATGCACAGACTACAAAGGCAATATTTACGTTACAGATAAACAGTTCATGTATTCATTTGAATGTACCTGTTTGACGTCTCATCCAATCTTCCACAGTCAGGGGGCCGCTCGGGAGCATTGCAGCATCTGTATAATAGAAAAAGGCGTATTCATACATTGTATGTATTATATATCTTATTATATTATATATCCATGATGACTTTGTTAGACAATAAATATTAATTTCTTTTGTTTTTTGGCATACACATTGTTCTCAAAATATCAACACACGCATCGTACGATCACGTTTGCGATTAAATATTTAGTAGATGAATTATTTTCTTGCATGCTTAACGATGAAATATGGGGTTTCAATAGTGAAATAACAACAGTAAAAATATCAATTTGATATTTTCACTGCAAAATAAGGAGTGAAAATATCAACTTTCAGAACTACTTTTAAATTCCTTTGTTGTTACATGTACTTGCCTTGATCAAAACAGAACACTGGACTTCAGTAAATTATGTAAAAAATGTTAAAAAAAATAATAAAGAAATGTTTTATAAATTTAAATAAATATATCATTCGAAATGAACAACTCATCGTTTATTACCGGTTATCCCTTTTATTAAACATTTTACTGATCTTTGAAGCTGAATGTTCGAACATTTGCTTTCATACCAAACAAATTACAGACAAAAATAACTGTTCGAACATAAATAAAATTGTATATCATCGTTCAAATGTATTTTGTACTGTTTGCCGTTGTAGTACGTAAAATGGGCTTTGGAGAATTCACACAACAGTTTACAGATAGACCCGATATTTTTTACCCCACCCACAACTCAAAATGTGTCAACAAACTAGCGTGGCATTTACTCTTTATCTGGAAAACAAACATTTTAAAGCGAAACAGACTGGTCTCTGACAGTAAGATGACTGAATATTAACTTACTATAAAACACGCGTACATGCAGGCTTAAACTAAGAAGAGTGGTTAAAATCCAATGAGTATCCACATTTGTATTGCTAACACATTTGACCTTTCAAATTTTCATTCTTTAAAAAGCGGCGTAGTAATTTGGTTTTGTATTCATGCCCGTCTTAAAATAAAAAGTGTTATCATTATTTTTTTGTAAAATGTGTGCACTAATAATACTTCATTGTTTACTGTTCATAAAGCTTTGCAATAAAAAACGAGCGAATATTAAGCTATAAGAATGAATAGCAGAGAACTATTTCTCAGCAAACCGAAAGTAGAAAAGTTGACAGCTATAATTATGCATGAGGGGCGCCCAACGGGTAGCGGCGTAAAGCCCACCCTTTAAAAAAAAACAACGGGTTATTCAGAAATAAATAAAAAACAAATAGAACTCCGATTATAAGCATAAAAGAAATAGAGGATATTTGTTTATTTCAGTGTAAGATCGTATTTAATTTCACTCGTGATCATAAAAAACTACATTTTCACTCGTGGCTTCGCCACTCGTGAAAATATGTTTTTCTATGACACTCGTGAAATAAAATACGATCTTACACTGAAATAAACAAATATCCTCCATTTCTTTCCAAACAAAGATATGTAGTAGTCAGGGTTTTGATTTTTATTAGATGTGGCTATTAAACAGTTAGATAAAAGTGATTACACGGACATAACATTTAAAAGAAAGGATAAATTTATTATGAACTTGAAAACCGTTTTGTATCAAAATGCCAAATAAGTCAAATATTTTACAATATATATGATATGTCTCTTCACAGCCTGCATAATGGACAGATAAACGGGATATTATCAACGAAATTGGCTACACTTTGAAAATATAGGCTTTCATACTTAACTAAAAAATAGGCAATTTCAATTAAAGTTATATGAATACGAACATTCAAGAAGACTGGCGGTAGTTAGTTTAAATTGTTAGCCTTATTTACTTTGAAAGGTTTTGAAGACAAGTAAGGCCGTCGATTCTATTATGACTGTATATGAATGGTTCCTATGTAAACTTCATCTCTAAGGACTTTGCATTTAATTAATCTTTATCCTGGTGCTAATGAAACGGAGAGCTATTCTAATAAACTGGTTATGCTTAAGTATATCAAATCATGCTGTCTTTGAAGTACTGGATCTATATATAAACATACACATTGAAACGGCTTACTATTAGCTTGACTATGGGTGTCTTAATTGTCACTAAAACGACACTAGCTAAAATATAAATTTTTGTTTTCATACATCGTATGTGAGATCTATTCTGTTTATTTTTTGGCAATGTTTATTTAGTATGAACATACGTAAACGTTCTAGCCCAGGTCGTCTCAATAAGCATGCGGCGGGCTCTGCTTCATCTGTATGAACGAAATGAAAAATAAATGTTTATAAACTGTAAATATAATACACTTTATAAAATCATAACTATATTGTAACTTGTTAAACCAATTTAACCCGTTTACTGCATTTTAAGGTCAACATATCTTTAAATCCGTAGATCACTTTTCAAATACGTTAATAAATCGTAGGTATATTAAGACTTTGTAAAAAAACATGAAAACTAATGTGTGTTTTTGTTAGCTATGCATAGTGTGGTCATATTTTCAACGCCCGCATCGTACGAATACTTTGTCGATTAATAACTTTCCTTTAAACAATAAGAAATGTTTTGGTCAGGGTTTGGAATGCTTATTCAAATTTGCTATCGACCATTTCAAAACAATTGATAACACAAGCATATCATTTAACTAAAACTGTACAATTTCCTGTGGAATAAATTACTGTAGTGTGTCTAGACTCCGGTAAAAGAATGTTGTAGAAATAACGATATTGTTCTTCTTATGGAAGGGATTATCCGCCAATACATTCATTATGCTTTATGGTATTTCATATCAATTCATAATTGCAAAGGTAAATTTGACGTAAGATTTTGGTTATTTAAGGGACTACGCGTATTTAGTATATTCATGGATAAAGACGTATTTTGATGTTTTGTTATTTTTTTTTAATTTTGACAATTGATATGATTTCCCTTATGATTTGATCGAAACATTATAGCTTTACATAAAACATTAAAACCAACATTAGGCATTCAGTTTTGGTAAGTATATCTGACTATAGCTTAAGACTAACAAACCAGTTGATATATACTATTTTAAAATATTGATAGTTGACATACATCCATTCAAAATGTAATAACTATGTCAAATTTAAACAGTTGATATTTCATTGGAATACAGCTTCATCTTGTACAAACAAACCCGTCTGGTTTGGCTCATTTTGATACCGGCTGCTTCAGAAGATTCTTCAGATCTGTATAGAATTATGTTTTAAAAACCATGTGTGTATTATAATTTTGTAAGATCATTGAAAACTTATTTGCTTTTTCTTATTTGTCGTACATTATGTCGACATATCATAAACGCACGGATCGTACGATCACTGTTTTCGTTATTATATTTTTGGGTATATGAACTCTCTGTTTTGAACACTAAAAGATGTATTAGTCAGGGTTTTGAATGTTTATTTGATTTTGCTATTGAACACCATTTTAAAGGTCAATTTGTTCTCAGATTCTGGTAATTAGTGTATATTGCATCTTTATAAATAAAGATACCTTTTAAAATATCTTTCATAAAATTGAATGTTATTTTACGCACTAGAATCTCTTATTGCATACAGAGGCAAAGTGAACCTTATGTATGTTGATATGTTTGTGTAGACTGGCATATAGAACTGATCATCCAAAAAGTTTTGAAGACAGGTGAGCCCGTCAATTTAATTATGACTATTGAGGAATGGTTCCTATATTTAAGTTGTCTTCTTCTTGGTGAGCATTTCTTCTATATAATTGGTCCTGATATTAGCAATAAACATTCTGATACTGAGGAAATAGCGTGCTGTATTCATGAACAAGTTTTGCAAAAGGATATTAACATACACCACTGTTATTACCCAACTTGACAAATTGTGCCTCTCTAGTCCACTTTTTAATGAACTAGGGTTAGACAATGTAAGTACTATTTGAAGACAAGGGGCTGACCAGAAAATTGTCTTTAGCCTATGAAGGCTTTCTTTACTGAGAAAAATTAGCATGATGTTTGTAGTGTCAACAGATGGTTTAATTTTGGATTTTTAGAATTATTTTGATCGATTTTTTTCATTTATGTAAATAATGCAAAATTAAAAAATTAAATAACTGCAGTTTTTCGTAAAAAAAATATCAAATATTGATGTTTAAATGTTGTTGTTTTTTATGAATATTCATCGCATTTTTATGTATTGTTACTTTTTATCAGTGAAATAAAAAAAAATATTTGGAATAGCAAGGTATTCCTCAAAGCTCATGCCTTATTGTTTCAAGCTCAAACTGTGAAGTTGTTCGCCATTATTGATCCATTCAAAGGATATTTTAACTAGGTTTTTTTCCGTATTTTCTCGGACACTTTCAATTTTATATGTATTCTTGTGTTACAAGTGTCTTTTCATTTTAGACGACATGCAGACAACAATCATTATCAAGAAAGTAAACCATTATTACTTTTGAATTGAGCTTTTAAAAGTTATACCTAGATATTATAACGTTTTTCTTCATAACATATATAAAAATGTATGAAACAAATACATTATATGCGTCATTGCATCTGCATGTACAAACATGTATACACCTTCAGTGTATTGATCTTAATCTTTATTGCCATCTGGTGTTTATCGGTCCTTAGATCGGACTGTCATGTTGTAGAGTACAAGAGGATTTATGAAAATAACTATATAAAAAGGAGTTTTGATATATGTTGTACATAAAATCCCATTTTTATGTTTATATTATACAACATAATAAACACCTTTATTTATTTCACAACAGTCAAATTAATAAATACACTTTTTGGTATGCATTAAGTTCATTTAAGAGTTGGTGATGTATAAGTGAGATTATGATAGTATTTACTCTAGAAATCTAAATACTAAATAGTCCTTAGTCTATAGATAAACTTTAAGGAAAACTTAAGTAATGAAACTTATGTGTAAATCTACAGAAAGAAGCCTAGTAGCAAAATGTTTAAACATAGACCCGGTTTAATGGCACTGCGTAAACGCCAAAGACATTGTAACTATTGCAATATCGTTAAAATAAAACAGAAATAATGAATGGCCTAGCACCGAGCCCTACCAGACTGCACGGTGTAATGCTTTGACATCTGGACAATCATATTTGACCAATTTATGTTTTTAACGATTTGTATACATTGTTCAAACCAATTTAAACTGTTCAGACTATTCTATTGTGTTTCAGTCTCAACAACGAGTGTGTGTTACAGTATATAGAATATTGCCAGAATACGCTTCATATTGATATTGTTTTTATTCTAGTATAACTTTATTCAAAATGCAGTTACAATAGACAAACGTTCTACAACTGCAAATTAATACGGAAACACCCGAAATACATTGTAGAGCCACTAGGTTGAAACTAAGGCTTGGTATATCTAACATTAAAGGAGTGATGTGCATTTCTTAAATATGTGCAACCTAAACAAAGCATTCCGTCAAACTCAAATTATTTAACCATAATAATAATCTACAAATACAAACGTTTTAATATTTTGAAATTTTATTAAATAATCCGTCTTAAAAGGTCATAGTCTCACACTACTCGATTTATTGCGTCTCTTTTAATAGTAACGTGTGTTTTGCAGCATTGCATATCTCTAAAAAAAGGGAACTGCTAGGCAGCAATGAAAAATAGTCATTGGAAATGGTGTGGTAGTTAGATGTTTTCAATGATACTAGTGATTTTAATCGTCCGTTTTTATTACAATCAATACATTAATACACTTGTTATAAGTCAAATATGAATATGTGCATATAAATGCCTCACCATTCAAGTGCATGCAGGAATTATTCATGGCAGTATCAATGTAAATATACATGATACAGCGCATGAATAGGCGTGAGCATTTGTACGTCACGTGGTAATTAAACGTCCCGTGCATTTAAGGTGGAACGCGACTATGATATTTTTTTCGAGTTACTCTCTGAAAATTGGTTTACGAATAGAAGAGCATATGCCCAATTAGGGACTGTTTTGACATTTTCAATATTCGATACAGTTTTGTAACTATGACTCCTCAAAATATACCACTGGCGTAAATTTCGAGACGTCTCTCATATTTTTGCGTTCCAGCTACAATAACCGATAGTTTCACTAATTCTTCGTTTACAGCTAAGAAATTTAAACCTCAAGTGCGTCTTGCGAAAACGTTCACGCACAAATATTTTTCGTTCTCTTGTTTTACGTTATTTATTTAAAATTCGTCTTTAACGTCATTTTTCGCGGGAAAAAACGGCGTCGTGTTTCGCTTAGAAAAGTGCGCCTTTCTTTAATTCTTGAAAAAACTGCTCGTTTAATTTTTGATTTTTTTTTAAATACATGTATTCAATGTTTTATTACAAATCGCCTGATATCAAAAAAAGGGTACCTCACCGACTTCGTTTTTGCGCAGTATCAAATAATCTAACCCCTATACCTGTTTCTTTTTCAATACGTATTGTAATAAAACGTTTAGCATGACGTAAATCGAACTATTATTTACGCTAATAAAAGCTTAGTTTTGAATAAACCACTTATCAATAACATATAACAGTTGTTGTTAATTTAAGTTAAATTGATAATTCAACATTTTTTTATTCTGTTGAATTCCGTATAGTTAATATTATTAAATAATTAAAGAACTGATTATAAATGAACTATAGTTAAATTGACATGCTTATCCAAATCCATGCATAAACATGTATAACAAGATCAATTTTGTCCAATAAAACTTTAACTTCTTACTCAATTATGCATTTATGGAAAAACTTAATTACTGGTTACAAGATTTTAACCGCGTGTTTAATAACAGAATGCTCAAAAACATTAAATTATTGGTGAATGCTAAAATATTTACTGTGGTCTACTCTAATCTCATAATGTAAAAATATCATGTTTTATGCTCATTTCTTTCAAATCAACTCGGTATTTCTCATAAGAACCTTTGTTTTCGACAAGATTTCTGCATCCAAGCGTCAGATCACACACGACCTTACTATCATGGAAGTCAAATAGACTTGTTTTATTTGCATGTAGAATGTAAGCTTTTTATTTATACTTATAAAATATACTTAGCTATATCCTACCTATATAAATATTTTGACAACAATATGCTATAATTTTAAACTGTACTATTATTGTATATAATATTATTTATGTTCTATGTCTATCAATGTTTGAATATATTATGAATATGTCCAGCCATGGGGAAAATTAGGATATTGAGTTGAGATGGGAGAGTAAGTGTGCATCTTTAAATAGTTACTATAAGCTCATTTTGTTAAGAGTTGTTATAGCTTACATACAAACACACGCACAAAACGTACACGTACGCCCGCGTAAAAACGCACCCCAAACACCATTCCACACTCAAGCACCCGTGCACACGCATGCATATATGCGCACGCGCTCGCGCTCCCGCACACACACACACACACACACACGCACACGCAGACACACACACACACACACTCACACACACACGCACACGCACACACACACACACACACACACACGCACACAAACGATCATACGCACGCCCATACACACGCACACACACGCACGCGCACACGCACACACACGCTCTCACACACATGTACGCTCGCACACGCAGGCATGTATGTAAACACGCTCGCGCGCGCGCACACACACACGCACGCCCGCACGCACGCACGCACGCGTGTACAATACGCACGGCAGGAACATTGATTGCGGGATAAGGTAGCTATGTTGGCTTCTGTATCATGGGCATTAAATGCATCGCCGAAAGTTGCCTCATGAATTTGCTTGAACGCACGAGAAGCTTTGATTGCGTGGTAAAGTCAGGAAAACAAAATAACTCGTTATGGATTAAAACAAACAATGCATTGATTAACAAAATAAAACATTTTACTGCACTAAAACATTAGTTTTAAGATCATCATTTGAGCCATTTGGAACATATATTTTATCACGTGTGTGTGTGTGTGTGTGTGTGTGTGTGTGTGTGTGTGTGTGTGTGTGCGTGTTCGTGTGTATGGGCGTGCGTGCATGTACGAGTATGTGGGCATATACATGCATTCATGTGAGTGCATTTGTGTGAACTGTAACAACCCTTAATAAGATGAGATAATAGAAACAATTCAATGTGATCATTTACAATCAGTGCAAACACAAGTATTAAACACAAATACGATTTACCACAAAGTATACTATTGTTTTAATATGCCTTTAAGAATAAATACATATCGAAAACAATGGTTCTTATGAACAGTACCGAGATTAATTTGAAAGAAATATGAGACCATAGTAAATCCTTTAGCATTCACCAAAAAAAATGAATTATTTTTGCGCTTTCTACTATTAAATAAACAGTTACAGTCTTGTAATCAGTGAATAATATTTTGTATGAGTTTATTATTTAGTAAGAAGTAAGAGTTTATCAGTCAAAATAAATGTTTGTTATACATGTGGAATATTGATTTGAATAAGAGTTTCACTTTAAAATTTTAGTGTGTTTTAAATTAACGCCGATTGACCCCGTTATATATTGACCACATGAGTCATTTTTCTTTCTGTTCAAAGAATGACCGATCATTTTTTAACGTCAAGAACTGACCATCCCCCACCCCTCCCCAAACCGTTGCGTTACAAATGACCCTCGTTGAAAATGTTCAAGAGTTATATTCACTACCAAACTTAGTTAATAATATGGTTACCAATATAAGTGGAATTTATTAATTGTATATTCTTTTATTCAACGATAACCGATTGACTACATCAAACTTAGATTCAAGACACTGAACTTTATAGTCGCGTATTTTATAGATCTGTATACTATTACATTTTTCTCCGATAGTGATATACAGAAGAAAGCTTGGATGATTTAAAGGGGGGAGGGGGGGGCTGCACCCCCTCTACTGCCGGGATCCGTTTGTGCTTATTACAATGCAGATTTCTGTCGATTATCATTTTTTGGTTTGTTAGTTATATATTGTGTATGAAATCGTGTCACACACTGAATTTACTATGCTTTTGCTTAGTTTAGAGCCTTATAACTGCAGATCTCTACTGATACTTATTAAAGAAATTGGTAACTAATAAAGTAGTGGAACCGTTTATTGTTGTGATATTACTGTAGATGTATAATTATATAAAAAACAAAGCACTAATCAGCATAGTCACAGCTCATAGCATAGTGACTGGAACGATTATTGATGTGTATTATCAATATATTATAATTCGGCAAATGAGATTGCTTAATAATTAAGAAAGCCTCTCATTAAAATAGCCGCCAGATTTATTTCATTGATTCATAAAGCTGGTTATTCAGCGCCCGTCTTGTGTGGAATTAGATATTTTGTACAACAACAATAACAAATATCCCTAACATAAAACTGATCAGACACTCTAAGATTTCTAATCTTTCCATTTAATAAACAAAAGCAATTCGATTAACGTCATGCTAAACGTTTAAATACACTACGTATTGAAAAAGAAACAGGTATAGGGGTTAGATTATTTGATACTGCGCAAAAACGAAGTGGGTGAGGTACCCTTTTCTTCATATCATGCGATTTGTAATAAAACATTGAATACATGTATTTAAAAAAATCAAAAATTAAACGAGCAGTTGTTTCAAGAATTAAAGAAAGGCGCACTTTTTCAGCGAAACACGACGCCGTTTTTCCCGCGAAAAATGACGTTAAAGACGAATTTAGAAACAATGACGTTCAACAAGAGAAAGAAAAATATATGAGCGTGAACGTTTTCACAAGACGTACTTGACGTTGAAATTTCTTAGCTGTAAACGAAGAATTGATGAAAGTATCGGTTATTGTAGCTGGAACGCAATAATATGACAGACGTCTCAAAATTGACGTCAGTGGCATATTTTGAAAACTCGTAGATTCAAAACTGTTCCGAATATTGAAAAAGTAAAAACAGTCCCTAACTGGGCATATGCTCTTCTATTCGTATACCAATTTTTTAGACAGTAACTCGAAAAAAAATTCATAGTCGCGTTCCACCTTAATGGTGGCTTAGTATTCCTATATATAAAATGTGTTACAATGTCTTCTTTGCCACGAAAAATCATTTGTTTTTCTGATGCTTAAAATAAAAACACTATAGCTTACTTCGCGTGGTTTAATTGCCTTCTATTTTTAATTGGACATCATAGCATAGTAACGAATACTCACCTGTATTCATCTCAAATGAAGATCGCCTTGATCCATATGATGGCGTGTTACTCAAAATAAGAGAAATGACAATCAATTATACAAAACTATGTATTGTGTATAAAATTCTAATAAACATTAGGGGTTTTCAGATCGTTGTTGAAGTTAAGAACGCTGCCAACTTCATCGTTGTCGATAGTCTTGGTGATTTCAAATAAAGGAGCACATACGTAAGTTCATCATTTTTAAAAAGGAAAAAAAAAGTAATAGTTACGATGTCGTTAATCATTTTGTCGACTTTAACGACAATCTGGACTTTTGGCCAAAATTGTTTCAGTTATTAATGACTATCTGCAAAAAGTAGCCTTAACTTAATACCGAACAGCATACATAATCACTAAATAATACAGTGAGAACTTTTTACTAAATTTTCAATAATCAAATTTACTTACCCACACCATCCTGGTTGTATGTAGTATACCTGTAAATATAAAGACCTTTGTAGAATAAATTATTTATGTAAACAAACTTAAAAATTTTAAGCATGAGGTTTTGAAAAATTGTATCATATTTGTTTGAATTTGTTTTCATCAAACGTACTTTTCCATCGACAATATTACTTAGTGCCAATTCCCAAATGCGTTAAAGGCACACAATATAGGTTAATACAAAAATTGGTTTTTCATAATATAAATGCATTTTCATTATTTATATGAAAAACTACAGAATCAAGCTCAAAGCCGAAGGTTTAACCATATGATAAATCATGTTTATTGCATTTGACTTTATGGTTGAAACACGTTGGCGTACAGATTAAAAACATGTTAGCCTTTACATATTTTGATACCTACGTTCTATCGATTTTAGTTGTTATCTAAACACAAATGTATGCTTGTTTGTATCATTTTTGGTTTTGATCATTGAAGTCAAATGTATTAAACATGACAATGCATTAAATAATAAAATGGCTTGCTTCAACATGTATTGTAATATATTCAGTTAACAAAGTCAGGTGATTTTTGTTGATATCTGAACGGCAAAAAACAGTGACTTAAATTGACAAAAAAAAAATAAGATGGCTTGTTACCAGTGTGGTTTTTCAGTGTTATTTTCTACGTTATGCTTTTTCGTTTAATGTTGTTTAGGCCACAGCTTCGTCCCTTTTAAGTTTAACAGTTCTTTTTATTGAAGTATTTTGTTTGCATAGTTTACATTTTTGAAATTAAAAAAAGAAAAATCAATATATGATGTCGCGAAAATATATGTCCAAATAACAATTTGCTTCAAAGCGCGACTTGTTCCGTTAATTAATACAAAATATGTTTTCAACAAAAATGAAGAAATACATTTTGAAATACATCAATCAATTCTGTACCTTTATCCTATTCTACCACTGAAACGTCATCTCTCATATATATCGCTCTGTTATCCCCTTGCGCGTCATTAAATGGCTCATAATTTCAAACACGGTATAATTGAAAAGGTGTATGCATACAAATTGTCAATTAACAAGTGTTTTCATTGATTCCTTTTTAATTGAACAGTTTACACGGCAACATATTTTGTCGTCAACTGACATTAGTGCATCTGTGAAAATGCTTTAAATGTGTTTAAATTGTATACATGCTGATCATTCATTGCAAAAATGCACTTCGATTATTCCCAAGTACCGAAATCGACCTGCACCTATTAAATTTGTTTTGTTTACTTCTGAACGTATAACCTGTAAATTGACTCGGGTTGAAAACGAATAATATACAAATTATTTCGGGATATATGAAACGAAATTATCGCATAGCGCCTGGTTAGTAGATGTGGTCCAAGTACATAATAGTGATGCAAAATCATTCAAGCAGTTTATTTAGAGGAGTATTCTATGAAAGCCGAGACTACACAAGAGCGTATACAACGATTGTATAAGGACGTTTGTCTATATAGGCCAAATGTCGCGTCATGTTATAATATTTTGCTATGTTTTTCACCTTATATATCACAATAAAAACTGTGTAACATGTACAAGGAAGCACATACCATGTTCATTCGTTTCTTTCTCCACAACACAAATCCCAAAACACCTGAATAAATTGAAAGGGCAACAATAGATGGTATAGTCAATATAAAACAAAATATTTTTTAAAATTACACATAAACTGTCCAACGGACGTAATGGTCATGTTATATAAAGCTATAAACCGAGTCATCTTGTTGAACTAGTGCATGTATTAAAAAGATATAGCCCTTCATTGTCCTACGTATTAAGCAAATTGTACTTAAGAGTGTTTTGGTAAATGTTAAACAGCAAAAGGCGGTGGAAAGTGACTAAAGGTAAATCTCTATTTCATATTGTCCATTTGGATTCAATACCAACAATAAATGCTGCATCTGAAATAAAGTTCGAAAACAAATAATACTTACATACTGCACAGACAAAAACCACGGGCACGACGATACCGATAACTTCTCCAGTCGAAATTCGCGATGGATCTTTATCATCTTCACCGTTTGATTCTGTTAAATTCATGAATATACCTCGCTTAATGCAAGTATGATAACGCGACTTCCTTCCATAGTAAGCTACACATGTGTCATTTATTGGTTAAAGAACGTATAAAAATAGTATTTGGTAAAATTAAAAGTATTATATACCAGTATTTAAAAGTTATTATAAGTTAGTGATGCCTATTTCCCTAATATGTTGTTCTTAAATATGGTTTTGTTATCTTCAGTAATTCCTTTATAACAAGTTTTGATCAACCATTTTGGAAATATATCTGTACCTTTAAAGGAAACGCTTACGGAGTCGTTGATGCCTGTATCCAAATCAATACATGTGTACGTTCCACAGAGGGACTGGTCAAAGGTATTGACAGATTCTAGTTGAAAGTAGTTTGGAATATGTAAACTGTTGACGAACATCATGAATCTGCTATCTTTAACAACGCAAATAGAGTGTCCACTAAATTTACATGTTGCGATTGAGTCCAAATCTAAACGAAACTCAATATTTGCCGAGCTCTTGTTGGTGAAACACTGAATTAATAGTGGTTTTGATTTGTCCAGGAAGAGATGATCCTCTTGGATATTTATTGATGTCACATTACCTTAAAAATCCAATTATAAAACAGGTACATGCTATGTATGAACGAGGACATTCAAGCTGGAAGAAATGGGTAAAGTTATGAATGCTCTACTACGGGGCCATTATTTTTAAACTTATCATTTCTTGGCAACATGAACATATCTATACATCATGTTAAATACACGATAACAGATGTATCTAAAACATCGCGCATTCTTAATATACATGTCATTACGTCATATTCAGCCTTTTGGTGTAAGGGTTTTACTCAGTCTAATAGCTTTTGTTGGAGTGTAGTTTGTACAATAAACGAAATAAACAACGCTTATCGAAATAATGCACGCATTGTCGCGTTGTTTGGATTAAAGTAGGGTTTTCGTTATTCATCAACATTTCTCCTAGTGAGGTTACAACGATTTTGAACACATATCTGTAATTTAATAGGCAAAAATACAATTTAATACAGCCATTGTTAAAATTTATCAATAAAAGACGTATGTTAGGACAACATGTTACCATCAACACTTAAGGAAAACAACATGTGAATAATTAAAACTAATTAAGTAAATGCCTTACCTAGCAAATATAACAACACGCACCAAAACTTCATGTTTCTCCTTCCATACAATTAGGGCTACAACCATTAGACGGCTTTATACATTCCACTTAGGCCGTGGTGATCTGAAGTTTCGGAAGAAGAAATACTTTTGATTTCAATTTCATAAAACTTTATTTCGTTCACGTTACATTACTACCTAAGGTGTACTGGACGTGGTTTTCCTGTTTGAGTCTTTACAACCGCCGCGTTAGAAAAATATTCAACCAATATCACAAACTCAACTGTTTGTTTTTTTTCAAATCAAACAAAGACCGACATGGAAAAACAAATAAAGCTGACATGTTTTACTCTTTTTAAAAGTGTAATTGCTCATTAAATATGTTCCTACAAATATTTTGTCAAAATTCAAGGCCGCATCTATTTTAGAAACCAATTGAGCGAGGTGGCAATATTTAGCCATCACTCCATATTTCACAATCTATGAAACAATGAGTTTGAAAATCAAAAAAAAGAAATGTAAATAATTGACTCCTGACTTCCTTTTAGGTGGTGAATATTGAAAGCGAAACATTAGTATGATGTATAGTGTTGCTTAGGGTTTGCTTTTATCATAGCTTAAACATAAACTCAGACTGCTGAGTTGGGACAAAAATGAGCAACAAGTGGGAAGTTGTTGCATATACTTTCGTAATGTACAAGTTTACTTAGTAATAGAAGTATTTATTTTAAAAGTGTTAACTTTAAATAAATCACATATATTTTATAAAGTAGTTTAAAATGAATTTAATTATGCATAAGATGGCCATTGGTGTTTTGTATGTGCTGCGTTGTTTGTATGGAGTACGTATGTGCTGTTTTGTGAGGGAAATGACTGTTTCGAAATGAGTCGATGTCGTCATACATAAGATTTGCTTGCGTTGTTTAGTAATTGTAAGTATGTCGTGTTAAGTATGTGGTATGAAGTATGTCTTATCGTTTTGTATAAGGTATGCCCGTGTTATGATATATGTGGCATTAGAACAAGGCATGGTGGTAAATAAATCCTCTATTCCTACAGGAAATAAAGGTTTCAAATATATCTAAAACATAATATCATGTCAACAACGATAATTGTATTCCATTACAACATAGAAAGCTACAAACAGTAAAACTTGAGAAGAGTGTGATAGTTACTAGATAATATACTGTTCCGTTTATTAGATGCCTTAGTCGTGAATACAACGTAGTCAATGTGTTGATGATAGCACAGCCTTTAACGTTCCCAATTCACCGACAAAAATTGCAACGTAATGCCAAACATAACCTTTTGTAGTATTAACTTTAAGCAAATTATCATTTACGTTTCTCAACATTAAATATATTGTGTTTTACGAACGCTACAATGTCCTAAGACCTAAATTATAATGAAAAACATTTATTTTCATTGTCTTTTTTATCATGCATATACCACCTCAGTAGCTATATTAATGTAGCAAGCACTGAATGGACGAAAAAGCTCCCTTAATGAAATTTATGTATGCACAAATTAAAATTGTTCAAAATTATGTAAAAAAAATATTTCCCTCCACGTTATTTCGCCCAAGCAATATTCAAGTCATGGAAACAGCACTTGTGGACTCATGTTTATCTCACTGTAGTTGAAGATACAAAATACTGATGTTGATTTTAATAAAGTTTCGTCTTCCTGTGATGTAATTTTGGCATACTTCCACTGTATGTTACATTTTTTCATCTTAGTTGTTTATGGACATTTCAAAGGAGTTGATTATTAAATGAGTAAAAGAAGGAAAGAATAAACTACACATTAAATTAAGTGGTTTTAAAAACACTTTGAATGGCTATAGTCTGTTTGCATAGGATGTAAAACGTGATAAAACAATTAGTGTTCATTCTTCAGTAACGGTCTTAATATTGCATATTTAGACAGGCTCCATCATTTCTGAGTTCACAAAATGTGATATAAACACTGTACCGATGACATACAGTCTTAAAACTTCGATAACAATGTACTTATTAAAAATACATTGTTACTTTTTATATCACATTTCTAATGTATATTGTATCATTTTTCAGCAAGATACAATTAACACACAACACATTCAGGTACTTAATTTCATAATGAAAAAATCTTCTAATAAGGTAATAGTTTCAAGTCTTACAAGTCAATCATCAAATAATGAAATAAAGCTACAAAATTTAATTTACTAATAAACAATAAATATGAGATGCATATATTTCACAATTGTATGTTTATAAAGCAAATAGTTTTACGTTGAATATGATTTTTATTTAATTTGGACTTTACTGGGGGAGATGGGGGAACAGTATTGTACGACTCATCTTTGGGGGAGGGGCTGAGGTTGGTTGTATATTGACGTTGACACAATTAATTGTTAACAATCACTTAGGATAATCGAATAAGTATTTCAATATTTAAAAGATCCAATAAATTCCGTCTCTTGCGTTATATGAAAATACGTTCGAACAATAAATTGGGTAATCATAAGTATATTCCTCTAAATGTCCTCTTGCATGCCATAAACGATGACAATACATTGCACGATTTGCCCTGTTGAGATGACACACCTGGGGGGCATAAACCAATATCGCGCAATCTCATAAACTAGTCCAAGTAAGACTGACATAACTTATTAAACGGAAAAGTACTTATGAAATGACGTATTACAAAATTTCAGTTTCCAATGATATAAATTAATCATATTATATGAAGCCCATGTATATCAAATAACTAGATCTGCCACCTCTTATATTTATTTTAGTTCGTAATGCCCTTTTTGTACACAACAGTTTAACAATCGGAAATAAATGTTTAAACTTATATTCATTACAATGCACGTATATCGGTTAAAAATGGTCTAATTACTTATATAGTTGTTTTTGCCATATTCCAACGTTAAATAAATTGTTGCCTAAATCGTAACTGTCAATCATATATCTCCAAAAGCGTTGGCCGACTGATGTTCTATACCGACATATAGTCATATATATCAATAACCGTTGGCCGACTGATGTTCTATACCGACATATAGTCATATATATCCATAACCGTTGGCCGACTGATGTTCTATACCGACATATAGTCATATGTCTCCATAACCGTTGGTCGACTGATTTTCTATACCGACATATAGTCACATATCTCCATAACCTTTGGCCGACTGATTTTCTATACCGACATATAGTCATATATCACAGCGTAATTTGGGAGTCAATTTTTAGATTAATATTCAGGAAACATGGTTCATGTGTAATCTGATTGCGTGATAATCGGCTGTTTTAGACTACTACTTGTTATCCGATCAGTTTAAAGCATATTTCAATGAAATAAAAAAAAAAACAGGAATGGAGTTTCTATTAAAACCAAAGAAGGTGCAAAGTATTTAAGAAATGTGTCGCATTTGTTACAGCTCTGATAAATAATTATGCAAAAGTAAATATAAAAACTGACGGTGGTTTAAGTGAAGTTCCAATTGTAAAAGAACTCTGTCTATAATAGTTTTGCGAGGTTCTCTATGTTTTTGGTATCATATGCTTTTGTCTACTCTTAAGCCTTCAAATTTTATCATATATCAATATCATTTCATGAACCTGCAACGAGAGACTATTTTCCGTTCTGATAAGCATACATCAAAAAAGGTTGGTTTTAAATTGTTTGTTTTAATGATGAAGTTTGACGACGATGAAATTTGATATGCATTTTTTATCAAATTGAGTGTGGATTACAGTTCAATTACTGATAACTATTCAAATATGATGTAAATTACAAATATTTTGAGTTTTGCTTATAATGTAAGTAAAGTGACATACTACTTTCGTTTAATCTAAAAACTTTTTCGGCGATTTATCGGAGATTGACGTTTCCTGCGATAGGCATAGACATCAAAGATACGGTGATAGCTGTAACATCTTATTCATTGTTTTTTGTCAAACTGATTTAACAATTTTTGGATTACAATTATCTGAACATTAATATTTGCAAAATTGCTATGTTTTGAATGTCATACTTTGAGACTTTGTTTACTCACAATTCACTTATAGTTGTATCCGATAGTATCTGTTCAGTATATTCGAAAAAGATACAAAATATCAACTACACACTATATTAATAAGTTTACAATGTACACTGAACGGATCACTGGCCGTATATCTTACGAATCGCTATCATTTCTCTGAACGAATCGTTTTACGCTTTGTCCGAATTGAACGGATGTAAAACATGTCAATTTGTAAAACATAATTAAATGGATTCACTGTTGTCTCTGGGAATTTGTCGGTTTGTCCTTTATACCGGATGAGTGTAATCACGTATGCTTGTAGTTTAAATTGTATTACATTTATTTTAATTTCATTAATTTGCATTAATATTTTCATCTTTAACCATTTGTCAGCAGAACACTATATCTATGGATTACTTGCATTGTTATACATGGTTTTTATTTGTTACAAAACACAGTGAAACAAAAATAAAAAGTGGCCATAATTTAGATAACGTTCAGGGTAATACCCATATAACAAAAACATCATACTTGAAAGGTTTTTTTTCTGTTTAATATTTCAATGAAGTATCGTATAGAATACCTTTGGTATCAATTGCCTCAAACAAATGACTAAGATCCGGCATCAGTAGCAGTCAATATTTTGATAAAAGCCAGTCAGGCTTAACAATGCAAATATGTTAGGTATGCGAAGAAATACCATAATATCATTGTATTTGTCGAAGTCATATAATATTACATTACTGCTTCTTAAAATACGATTAATGAAATTGCTTAATATACGCAAATATCTTGATGCGAGACTAGTGGAAGTTATTTGACATAAAGAAAAATCAACCAACGAACCGTCATTAAACTGTCACGACTGCTAATTAGGAATTAATAATGTTCGATGTCACGCCAAATTGTCACAAATATTTTACAGAAATTAAACTTCTAATTATGTAAGTTGCACCTTTTGGCTATTTGTTTTTTTCTCTGTGATTTCACATTTTTGTTTTATATTTGTTTGTTTTTTTGTTCTTTTGAGATCTGACAAGAGGAAAAGCGGTTACTAATTCCAATGTCAGTGGATTCTTTTGTTTTGAAATTCAACGATAAGTAACTGTCATCCAATCCCTGCATCAATTATGATTGCGTGTTTTCCACTCGTGTTTGACATAAATTAAGAGCTGAAAACGTTCTAGATTACATTATGTTTCCATTTTGTTTCTAATTTGATACCTATCATAACAGATGTTTAATACTAAAGAAAGTTTTTTGACAGTTAAGATATATATTCCTGGTTGATTTCGCTCCATATTAAGTTTATAAGAGGTCATCAATGTTTTCATATATTTTCGTTTATAAAGAAAATATATTTGCAAATATACGTGATTTTTTTTTTATCTAAAGTAGCTCTTTAAAATGGCGGGTTTTTAATCACATTTCCACTGATTAAAAGAACATCAAACATCTGCCATAATTGATGGCAGCTACGCTGATATGCAGCTAGATCAGCCAATCAGAAACGTTTACATTCAATGACTGAAATAAAACAAACTGTTTGTTTCCAGGGTTCAGTCAAAACTTATCCATTTCCATGATTTCTAACGATTAGTGATGTTAGAGAAGAATTATACACATATTAATTAATAATAATTCATGAATATGAAGTGATTTATCAACTCATGTTAATAATATGTGTGTGCAATACAAGTAAAGAATTCGTTGCAGTATACCGTAAACACATTTACTGAAATGGGGTATATAAAATGAATAATTTTATTAATAAGAAAAGCGATTGAATGTCCTTAGATCCTTTCAACTACAGCGTTATTTCACTGGTAATATTATGAAGATTTTACGAACTGCGAATTTCAGAGATACATCAATGGTGATAAGTGATCAGTGACAAGGCGTTTATACCAGCTGCCACTCCATATGTTTTACTGTAGTTAGGCGTTGATAATAGGAAGTTCAAACTTTCGAGTAACTTTGCCGGTCATAAAGCATTGATAATACGAACTTTTAACATCGGTGATACTTCCCTGGTAATATGACATGGATAATATGAACTGCCAATTTTCAAGCTTCTTTACTGGTGATAAGGCGTTGGATATACGGACTGCCAACTTCCGAGTTTCTTCACTGGTGACAAGGCGAGGGATATACGAACTGCCATCTTCCAACTTTATTCAATGCTGACAAGGCTAAGATAACCCAAACTGTCATCTTCCGAGCCACTTCACTGGTGAAAAGGCGTGGGTGATACGAACAGCCAACTTCCAACTATCTTCAATGTTGACAATGCGAAGGAACCCGAACTGCCAATATCCGAGCTTCTTAACTACGACATTGCGTGGGTTATGTGAACTGCAAACTTCTGAGCCTCCCAACTGGTAAAAAGTCGTAGATGATACGAACTGCCAACTACCGAGCTTCTTCACACGTGACAAGGCGTTGGATAAATGGACTGCCAACTTACGAGCCTCTTCACTGAACTGCCAACATCCGAACTTCTACACAAGTGGCATGGCGGGGATGATACAAACTGCCAACTACCGAGCCTCTTCACACGCGATATGGCGTGGGATATACGAACTGCCGCTTTCTGAGATTCTTCACTGGTGTCAAGGCGCGGGATATACAAACTGCGAACTTCCGAGCTTCTTCACATATGGCTAGGAGTAGGAATGACGAATTGCCAGCTTACGAGCCTCTTTATACCGGACAAGGCGTGGGATATTTCGACTGCCTACTTCCGAGATTCGTCACTATTGAAAAGTCGTGGGTGAATCGAACCGCAAACTTCAGTGCCTCTTTACTGGCGTTTATAATGCGAACAGCCAAATTCCGGTCCACTGGTGTTAAGACGTGACTTATACTAACTTCCAACTAACTAGCCTTTTTACTGGATCATAAGGACTGCCAACGTTTAATCTTCCTCACTGGCGATAAGGCGTGGGTGATACGAACTACCAACTTCCGAGATTCTTCACTGGTGAAAATGCGTGGATGATACGAACTATCAACTGACTAATCTTTTCACAGGTGACAAGGCGTGGATCATAAGGACTGCTAACGTTTAACCTTTTTCACTGGTGATAAGGCGTGGGTGATACGAACTGCCAACTTCCGAGATTCTTCACTGGTGAAAAGGCGTGGATGATACGAAATGCCAACTTCCAAAGTTCTTCACTGGTGACAAGGCGAGGATGATACGAGCTGCCAACTTTCGAGATTCTTCACTGGTGACAAGGCGTGGATGATACAGACTACCAACTTCCGAGATTCTTCAATGGTTACACGGCCTTGGTGACACGAACTGCCAACTTCCAACCTTCTTCACTGGTGCCAAGGCGTTGATGAGACGAAACGCCAACTTCCGAGCTTCTTCGCTGGTGAAAAAACGTGGATAATACGAACTACCAACTTCCAAGCCTCTTCACTGGTGACAAGGCGTGGATGATACGGACAACCAACTTCCGAGCCTCTTCACTGGTTACACGTCCTTGGTGATACGAACTGCCAACTTTCAACCTTCTTCACTGGTGACAAGGCGTGGATGAGACGAACTGCCAAATTCCGAGGTTCTTTAATGTTGACAAGGCGTGGATGATATGGACTGCACACTTATGAGATTCCTCACTGTCTACATAGCGTAGACGATACAAACTACCAACTTCCGATATTCCTCACTGTCTACATAGCGTGGATAATACGGACAGCCAACTTCCATGATTCCTCACTGTCTACAAAGCGTAGACGATACGGACTACCAACTTCCGAAATACCTCACTGTCTACATAGCGTAGACGATACGAACTTTCAACTTTCGAGCCTCTTCACTGCTTACACGGCCTTGGTGATACAAACTGCCAATTTCCAACCTTCTTCACTGGTGACATGGCGTGGGCGATACGGACTGCCAAAGTCCGAGCTTCTTCACTGGTGACAAGGCGTTGATGATACGGACTGCCAACTTCCGAGCTTCTTCACTGGTGACAAGGCGTGGATGATACGGACTGCCAGCTTCCAACCTTCTTCACTGGTGACAAGGCTTGGATGATACTTACTACCAACTTCCGAGCCTCTTCACTGGTTACAAGACCTTGGTGATACTAACTGCCAACTTCCAACCTTCTTCACTGGTGACAAGGCGTAGATGAGACGGAATGCCAACTTCGAACCTTCTTCACTGGTGACAAGGCGTGGATGAGACGGAATGCCAACTTCGAACCTTCTTCACTGGTGACAAGGCGTGGATGATACGGACTGCCAACTTCCAACCTTCTTCACTGGTGGCAAAGCGTGGATGATACGAACTGCCAACTTCCAACCTTTTTCACTGGTGTCAAGGCGTGGATGATACGGATTGCCAACTTCCAACCTTCTTCACTGGTGACAAGGCGTGAATGATACATACTACCAACTTTCGAGCCTCTTTTCTGGTTACAAGGCCTTGGTGATACTAAGTGCCAACTTCCAACCTTCTTCGCTAGTGACAATGCGCAGATGATATGAACTGCAGAGTTCCGAGCTTGTTCACTGTCTACATGACGTGGATGATACGAAATACCATCTTCCGGGCTTCTTTAATTGTGACAAAGCGTGTGTGATTTGAACCGCAAACAAACGAGCTTCTTCACTGGTGACAAGGTGGGGATACAACGAACTGCTAACATTCACCCTACTTAAATGGTGCTAAATAATGCGTGGGTAAATCGAGTGGCAAGTTTACAAGTTCATTCAGTGATAATAATGTTAAGATTATACGAAGAGCCAAATCCCGACTTATTCAATGATGATAAGTTGAAAATACTTCGATTCTGCGAGCTTCCAATTTCAATTACTTTTGAAAAAATACGAACTGCAAATCCCCCAGCTACATTCCACAAGTGATTAAGCGTTTATAAATTGAAATTTAGAATTCCGATGTGCTTGCCTGGCGTAAGGACGTAGATATTAAGAAACAAAAACTTCAGAATAAAGTTTGAACAATTACTGCATTATCCTTCCTTACTTTTATCACAAAGTAGTATTGTTAATGGTAAAGTTGTAAAACGTCTGGATGTGAACAGAAGTATGACGATCAATAAATTGTCAACGCACTAAAAACATTATTTTCATGGACAATTAGTAGTAACAATATATAAACACGTTTCTTGTATGCCTACCAGATCGCAAATTACTTGCATGTTATTTTCTTTTAAATCTGATGATGCATCTTGAAAACGATAATTAAACTTAATTTCATTATTACATTTTGAACACTTTACGCCTTTATTCCGTTTAAAGATTGGCGCTAAATGGTATCTCTGAATTCAGCTGTATTCGAAGTATTTCTACAAAATTTATCCGAGATAATTATGTAATAATTTGAAAGTGTCTAGTATTGTGTTCTTTGTCTTCACTTCAACCGTACGAACTCACTTGTATTAATTCATTTTTTCCTCATTTAATTATGGATCACAAAAATACGTACCAGATTGGATGAATTCACGTTTTATTTCGAGTCATACTCTTAAATGATACATTAGCAAATCCACATACATATTCGTAAAAGTTTCCAAGAGTTGAAAGCATGTATGCAATAAGATTTCAGATATTTTAGATAAACCTATTAGCAAACTTTTTAGTAATAAATAAACAAAACTAGAACAAATATTTTGTTGAACCTTTAAAATAAAACAATGAAAAAACAAACTTACGAATAATCCTCTAAGATCCTCTACATCATGTGAAAGCCGATCAACATTTGATTGCACTGAGGCGTTGCAACTGTATGCATCAACGAAACAGGTTATATTGTAATATAACCTGCATTTAGCTATACACCGGACCAGGTAAATATGAAAATACCATTGAAAATAGACTTTTGAAATGACATTCCATTTATATAATTTAGTTCATGTGCGAAAACGATCAATATAGGCCATCAAATATAAACATATGCTTTCGATATTAGAGCAAAATGAATTCATAGGTTGAGTTCCAAGTAGTCAGTAAAACTGACTCTAATCTTAACTGTTTACTGTCCAATCTTGCCTAAAGGTTTAGTGTCATGCCATGTTATATGGTCATTGTTGGCCATGTCGTAGTGTTCAGAAATACATTACACTTAAAAATACTCCATGGTCTGCTTTGCCAAAATGTACTTGCTTTGTCCGATTTGCCATATGTCCTTGCTTTGTCCGCTTTGTCAAAATGTACTTACTTTGTCTGCTTTGTCAAAATGTACGTGCTTTGTCCGCTTTGCCAAAATGTACTTGTTGTGTCCGCTTTGCCATATGTCTTTGCTTTGTCCGCTTTGTCAATATGTACATGCTTTGTCCGCTTTGCCAAAATGTACTTGCTGTTTCCGCTTTGCCATATGTCCTTGCTTTGTCCGCTTTGTCAATATGAACTTGCCTTGTCCGCATTGTCAAAATGTATTTGCTTTGTCCGCATTGTCTAAATGTTCTTGCTTTGTCCGCTTTTTCAATATGTACGTGCTTTGTCCGCTTTGCCAAAATGTACTTAATGTGTCCGCTTTGCCATATGTTCTTGCTTTGTCCGCTTTGTCAATATGTACTTGCTTTGTCCGCATTGTCAAAATGTACTTGCTTTGTCCGCATTGTCAAAATGTACTTGCTTTATCCGCTTTGTCAATATGTACTTGCTTTGTCCGCATTGTCAAAATGTACTTGCTTTGTCCGCTTTGTCAATATGTACTTGCTTTGTCCGCATTGTCAAAATGTACTTGCTTTGTCCGCTTTGTCAATATGTACTTGCTTTGTCCGCATTGTCAAAATGTACTTGCTTTGTCCGCTTTGCCAAAATGTTCTTGATTTGTCCGCTTTGCCAAAATGTACTTGATTTGTCTGCTTTGCCAAAATTTAATTGCTTTGTCCGATTTGCCATATGTCCCTGCTTTGTCCCCTTTGTCAATATGTACTTGCTTTGTCCGATTTGTCAATATGTACTTGCTATGTCCGCATTGTCAAAATGTACATGCATTGTCCGCTTTGTCAATAATTATGTACTTGCTTTGTCCGCATTGTCAATATGTACTTGCTTTGTCCGCATTGTCAAAATGTACTTGCTTTGTCCGCTTTGTTAATATGTACCTGCTTTGTCCGCATTGTCAAACTGTATTTGCTTTGTCCGCTTTGTCAAAATGTACTAGCTTTGTCCGCTTTGCCAAAATGTACATGCTTTGTCCGCTTTGTCAAAATGTCCTTGCTTTGTCAAAATGAACTTTCTTTGTCCGTTTTGTCAAAATGAACTATCTTTGTCCGCTTTGCCAACATGTACTTCTTTTTCCGTATTGTCAAAATGTACTGGCTTATTTCGCTTTGCTAAATAGTCCAATCACAACACACATATCAATCACATACGACAAAATAAACTAACCCGCCGCTGCAGATTTCATATTTTGTACATACATCGAAAATTCATGAATGCCTTTGATAATCGTTATTTATCGCTGAAGTGATCGTCGTTGCAAGTGTTTTATGCAAGAAAAGCTTAATGCAGCCTTATTTAAAGGCCACCTTCGTACTCATTTCTCATTTAGTTTTCAGATGTAAATAGCTCGTCGTTTTATGCAAGCGTGTCCAATCGATTTTATATATCACGCCGAAGTTGTCCTTAATTTATGTTAGTTCATCCCCTGTTCAAACTGAGTGAATTGCGAGATTTGTACAACTTCTTTACGTTTATGAATGAATATTTTTCTGTGTCTTTTCAACCATACAATACGACAATATTAGTTTACATTCGTTTGACATAAACCTTAAATATTAACATTTTGCTCCTCAGGATAAAATCGCCGCAACTCAGAGAGTTACACAGGAATCTCGGTAAACTAATAATTATAACACTAAAGAGCTTCATTAGATTAGCCGCATGATATTCAAATATTACCTCAAACTGCTATAGATCGTCGTACGATTTGCTTCATACAGATGAATTACAATGTACCTGTTCTACCGTCATTTGATATATGTTTGAATGCAACTCGTATCGGCTACAGTATCCAAGTCGCACTGCCCTTTATGACTTGAGCTGTTAAAACTATAGTTTCGCGTTCATCAATGCGTTCCTCAAATACATATTACAATAGATTAAATGCAGTTGTATTATATGTACATTTATTTATCATAAAAAAACTCTCACTAAACTTGAATTCGTATATAAATTGAACGCGTAATGGTTGCAGTTTTACTTATGATACTGCATGCTAGTTATTGCCAACATACTACAAAATAGTTTTCAAAACTGTTCCGTCACTATCGACTGACGATTGGTCGTATTAATTTTATTCATTGGGTTATGGTTGCAGTTAAAGTTATATATACATTGCATAAAAAGAGCATAGGGAGATTATTATTAATGTTTTAGCATGGTAACGTTGTGTCCAATCGCTACAAAGCTAAAACATCCAACAACAAGAACAACAACAGCCAAAACAACAACCTCATTGGCGGTAAGAGATCGGTTAAAACAACAAACATCAAATACATTATAAATATTCAGTGAGCGTTGTTATCAATTATAAATGGCACCAAGAGAAATAAGATTTATTTGATTTATTAATTTCTAGTGAACACATTTCAGATGAATCACACACATAACAGTCATTGTCGCTATGCAAGCATGGGCATAAGTGAAACCTACAGAGACCAGAACAGGCCAAGACAAATGCTGTAACTCTTTGGTTTTTCTATGTCCTTGGATTTTTTTTATTTCATTATTTCTAATAAAATAGGTTCTGTTTAAACTTTATCAGTTTATGAGATCAGCAGGCTATATTCGACCGTATAGTACAGGCAGTTATATTTTTCTTTCAGGAAACTCGTCAATATAATAAATGAAAACGTTTACCCCAACAAACAATACCTCTGGTTTAAATTGGAGTACAAGTTCATTTTGGAAGCAAGAAACCTATAAAGCATGTAAAATAACCCAGAGAAACCAAATGTTAATTTAACTAGCCTTTGATCTGTGCACTGGTTTCAATGGCCGAATTAAGTTTATGAATGAAATATTTGCAAACATATGTTTTACGCAAATAGTTTAAATTCGAAGGCCTTTAATAGTTTTAAGCAGCTGTGCTGATCTTATTATTAACTGGGAATAATGTATGAACTATTGGGTATTACAAGTAATTATAGTGTGAGAATGTTATCATACTTATAAATATAAAGACGGCAACAAACGGAGCTTTGTTAGTATCATTTTGAAGGCGTGAAATAGTGACTATTATTATAAACGATACAAAATTAATGCTCTAAGCAATGTTGCATTCTTTTCAGTGTATTTGTGTCGCCAGTAGAACGTTTTTGGGTTCCTCACACGTCTCGGGATTTTGATAAACAGCGTTATCTATTATTTTACAAGCAGTTGCATGCCTTTTGGAAACATATTTGGATGGTGGATTTCTATTTATCATGTGTATCGTTTCTACAAGTTCCCCGTATATCACCCCTTAAAAGCGTCCGCGGCTGAGGCCAGTACTAAGCGAAGGTGTTTTGAAAACATCGAAGTGTCATTGTCAGAACAGACTTCTCTTTTCAAGTTAGAATCATGGTTACTTTTTGTATAAGATTCACAGAATAGATTTTGCATACAATTGATTAGCACATCATTCATGTGCGCGAAATATGAGTCATCAGCATCTTATGTAATCAAAGCACTGAAACTGCTGAGAGATGGTACTGATTAAATATACTAGCAGTAATGTAATATTTGGTAGAATAAATGTAGGTTAGTAGCTAGAAAGATAGTGAAATGGACCATTCATCTGCATACCAACTAATTCGTCTGTTCTGTACAAAAAAGGGATACGTTAGAAGCATGTTCAATATTAGAATATAGATATTTTGTCTGTTAATTGAAAACAATCAGTTTGGAGACATGAACAAACAAGCAAAGGGTATCACATGACCGTAACATTTGTCTTCGATAAGAATTAAAAAAAAAAAAAACAACAAAAAACATGGAAGACAGAAATGCATACGATATTAATTGTATTGAACAAGTGAATTGAAGAATTCAATTGAAGAATGTACAACATAAAAAAATGAGCGAATTTCATTTATTTCGGAAATGAAAGTGAACAAAAATGAAGGTTGAATGTAAATTAACATGTGATTAAAGCAATTGTAGATTTTTCACAGATCAGTTATAATAGTGACATCTTATTGTAAACATATAATTGTTAATAATTGTTGTTATATAATTGTTAAATTGTATAAACTGGTGGAGCGAATAATGTATAAGAATGTGTTACATTTTGTTCTTGTGTGTGCCTAAGTCAGAAAGGTATACAGATGATGTTCATTCAGTAATATTGTTAAAATCTACATACATAGCAGTCAACCAAACCTCTGCTAGTCCAATGCCTTACATTCATAGGCGCTTTACAATATGTAAAACTATATTGACAAATAAACAAAAGCAATATGTATATGTAAGGTCTAGCTGCATTTGAGCAGGATAAACCACAATTAATACTTTTGTTTTGATATACCAACAATATTTAATAAACGTCGAAAACAATGGTTCTTATGATGAATACCGAGTTGAATTTGAAAAAAAGGTGCAGACAACACTGTAATTTTACTTTATGAGCAGATAATTGATCACAGTAAAGCTCTTAGCACTCACCAATCAATTAATATTTTGCGTGTTTAGCTATTAAATACAAGGTAAGTAGTATCACGCAAAGGTTATGTCTGGTATACATGTGTATGTATTGAATTTGAGTAATAGTCCAGTATTTATTTTTTATCTAAAACAGGTCTGACATTGAGCCTAATTTACAATTGCAAAATGGATCTTGATCACTATGAACACAGTTATTATTTAAAATTGCCTGAATGAAAGTAAAGATGAGCTTAATAATTGACATCATTAGTTGATAAAATTCAGCTATGTAAGGTCAGAAATGAGCATCCTGAAATGGATAGAAGTATCTTTATTTGTTCCAGATTGGAAAGGGCACAACTCAAAATGACAATTGTTTCTAGTACCATGTGTACTTTAATATTCATAAAAAAGGAAGACAATATTACGTTGATGGATGAAATACGAAGGTTAACACAGAATTGATTATGTTTGGCCTGTATTGACAGTAACAACAAAAAACCACCATATATATTGCAACATATGCAGCAAAATAAACAGTCAGTTGCTTGCAACTAAATTGAGGTCATGCAATTCCTGTATGAAAGATGTAGCTGACAATTATCACAAAACGTGATTAATTGGAAGCGCTAGTATACACATCAATACAATACTTTGAGTAATATCTGTGGTATTGAACATGAATAATATACACGAAATGAAAGCAGTACTAAACCATAGGTGGACTAACAATATGCAAGCAATTTAGTACACATACTAACGTCAGTAATCTATGTACATCTATTTTATACACACAAAAACGCATGCATATGGTGAAACTTAAGCTGGACTAAGTTGTTTATTTCATGGGTTAGGTGGGACCTAATTCATCAAAAACTGACTATTAAATGTATTCTGTTTGTAGAAATAATGTTATTGAAGTAAAGTGTCATATACTTATCAGTTAATTAGTGCACATTATATTGAAAATCCTATTTATTTCATAAAGTCTAGCGCAGTAAATTACAAAAATATTTGTCTGAAAGCAATATTGCATTCGTTGAAGAATGTTCGGAATAAGTTGACAATCCGTTGTGAGTTATTGCTGTTTAAATTGATAAACGGCACAGTGGTATATAATGTATATAGATATATATATATAACATAATGACAACTAGATTATTCTTTACCAATTGGACACTAGCATGGCATCAAAAATGGAAGTGATTGAAAAAGTTAGTGAAGTCAGATCAGTTTATTTTATTATTAAATTAAACACTTCCTTTAGCAGACTGTTGAACAACTTTCGTCTATCTAGATCAATGAAGCAAATTCAGATTTATGGAGACCGTCAGCATTGTGTCAGCAGCCAACAGCAACACCACCATGACATTCTACTAGCCATCCTCAATATCATAAATGCTCTTAAGGAGAGCTTAGACTCTATGCAAGTGTTCACACAAGCTGACCCTAATTTAATATTTCAAAGGGCCTAGTAAGGTTCTAATGTTAACAATTGAAAAGAAATACATTTTGAATGCAAGACAATATAATGATTTTTTTTTATAATTTTAAGCAAAAATGTATGATGATTTGTTGACAAATGAATACATTATCATCAAGACCTGCATGTATATGATGTTAAAGTTTAATTAAATCATTGAATAGTTTTTGAAACAACAAGGATGCTAGGTGATAATTTTATGACCTAGTTGGAATAAACTAATTGATATAGTAGTTCAATTTTGTAACTCTGAAAATGATTGGGGGAAAAGGCGTTCTATTTTGAGATGGATAGTCTGTGTATATTGGTTCTTGTTATAGATGTGGATGTTTCGTAGGTGTTGGTAACGACATCATCATTGTACAACATCAGCAAAAGTATCCCGGGCTCACATCATTCTGCTTTGCATGAAGCCTTAATGTGTTGTTTGCTTGTTCAACTCCATCTGAAGGTCACATCTTCATTGCGTACATTAACCATATAAGCTGAGCTTTATCCTACATTAAAAGAACGGAATGCATCGGAAAAAACCCTGGTCAATTTACTGTACAGATATCCATATGAACTATATGAACGCATCAAATTAATGTAAAGTGATATTATATGAGTGTACTGTACGCTCCTTGAAAGGGGAAAGACGCTTAGTTATCTGATATGGACAATAAGGTATTTAGATGTAATCGTATTCATTTAAATAAAATAAAGAGGTAATTTTGAAGGTAAGTACATTTTGAGAAAGGTATTTAATATGAAAAATATTTCATACCTGGATGATTTTGCAAGCAACTAACACCATTGTTCTCTGTTGTGACTGGAAACCAACTTAAATGTGGGCAGGGACAGCTTCAGAGGGTGAACAATGGCGTGCCAAAGGTGCATGTGCCGTAGATTTGATATTTGGTATTAAGGTAGCCATAATAAGGTTGAAAGAGCTCTGGCTTGAATTTTCGAGAACCCGTCTGTCTGGGGCTTATTTGATATTGAGTCGACTTGACTGTGACCAATTAGAATACAGAGCGCTGCTGGAGACCTATTGTGTCTACAAAAGGTAATTTCAAAGCCTTTATTTTGTTTAAGGAATTTAGTGGTTTTATACAATCACGTTTTTGCTTTCTAAATACTGTTTCGAGCTGGAGAGAAATGTTTATTAGGCTGCTTGTTGTTACAATATGAACACAATAGATTGGAAAAAAACACTTGTTAGAGATTAAACGTGATACTTCCGGCTGAATGAGGTTACGTGAAACATACATAAATATGCTAATGGAGCTTGTTTACCACCGGTTTCGCTGAAGTCTTGACATGGTTTGGTTGACTTGACTATTAATATGGGAATAGAGATTACTTTTTTAATAAAACGATGCTGCCAATATTAGTCATATTTGCATTTCAACATTCAAATGATTTTTATCTTGATTTTGATATCCATAGTTGTAAACATGTATGTCAGTATGAAGTACATTCTGAAACAGTTATATCATCTATTCATTACGAAATATTGAATTAATTACAACGTGTGCACTTTTTCACCTCTTGCTTATATGGCTGAAACGAACATAAGACATAATGATGATGGTAATATTATTCACGGAATATATCTATATCTACATTCAATACATCTCTTATTCACTAGGCGATATTATATTGCAGTATTTTAAGAGAAATCCTGTCGGTAAACATTTAAACTGCACTTATTCACGGTTTTCTTTCATTCTTTAAAAACATAATATTAAAGAATGTGATAATTTGATAACTTCAAGTGTATCAGCAGCTGAAATAGGAGTGCCTTAGCTTTTATAATTTAATGTTTTTGAAGTTTTAGCATTCCATTTTGATAGCATATGAATCTCAAAGATAGCCGAAATAGATAATGCAACATATGTTTTTTAAACAATGCCTAATATACACTTGACGGTAGACGTCCACAATTTATCACTAGGCCTTTTCGAAAATCAACGGAAACACGAATATAAACATAACCAGACTTAAACACCATAAAGCGGAAGACGGAGAAATCACATTTCAAAGCATGACAAACACGCAAAGGAAATAAAAAATTTGATAACTGGTTTGATCTTCCATGGATTATCAAAGGTTGCTATTTTAAACTACCTTATTGTTGCCTCTATTAAACTGAAATCATCAGTACAGGATGTTCAAATCTACGCAATAATGCACTAAATTCAAAATAGGTCGATTAATTATCGATTATCACTTTGGCTCGATACTGTTATTAGACGCTTAAAGTCAACATTGTTTCTGTTTTTCAACTCACGATGTCTTTGATCGTTATCGTGGTGACGCTTATAAATACAGTTTATCACTGCGTTTCAACAACTACGACTGTTTTTGACGTTACACTAAAATTCGGTTGATATAGAGTGAACAATTAACCAAATTGTAAACAAAATGTAATCTGAGAACAGAAGCATGTGAAAGAAAAACGAATGTGGCGTTGCTTGAGAAACTAGAGAGCATTGTTTTGGCCTAAGGCTTTGTAATGGTATGTCTCGGATTTCTCTACATGTTTGTTTTCACTTGATGCTTAGTTGTGCGCATGACTAATCTACTTAATATACTATTCATGAAAAAGTTTTATTTATTATTATCTGTCAAATGTACACTCAATTTACGCTCGCTCTGCATTAAAACAAACACTCGGTTAAAAGAGTAGTTAATTTAACTTAAGTATGAATTATAACAGCTTTTATCTACGATCAACTTTGACGGGTACATGATATTATACACAAATGTAGTTGATGTTTTCCGTGAAAATTAAAATAACTAAACAAACATAAAAATATTCCAAATATCTAGAATTTACTATATGAATCACCCTGGATTACTTTCAAACTAAGGAATTATTTAAGCACTATGTATATAACATGTTTTGAAAATCATTGCAAACAAAAAGCGCTGGAGTATATGTTAATATGAAATAAAAGTACAGTGTAAGGCTTCGGGTAACATCGCACGCATAACATTATCATGTAAACAATGACAAAAACATTTAAGCAGGTGTCGTTTTCATGATCCTGTATTCTACAGTGGTATTGTATGTCAACATACACGTTCAGCTTACAGTATTGTCACGCAATTATAATTATTGCTGAATTTTATTGCTATATTTGCTGATTGCTGCTGACCTGAACAACTTTTGACCCTTGGCGTACCCTTATATATTAAATACGAATTTGTTTTCTCGCCCGCTTAAATGACCGTACCATGCCTTACATCATAGATACACACGGGTCGCATGACTTCAAACAAAATTTTAGATGAAAGAAAGATGGCCTTTTCTACAAGTCGATATGGAACGTTCGCGATACACACATAAATGCGTCGGTTAGTATTGCAGTTTCTTCAATAAATCGTGCACTATTTAAACGTTCAGATGCAATGTTTTTTTTTTCTGATTTTTTACCGTAAAATATATATTAACAATGCTACAATTAATTCTTGCCTATGTGTACAATAAATCCAATTACCAATTAATAGTCATTGAAATAAATAGTGATTGTCCTCAATTTCAAACACATGTTAAATAACATCAGATGTTCATATGCATATATATATATTTATGCAAAAAGCTACAGAAACATGCTCAGTAGCAAACAGTTTAAACATACTATATATTTCATGTATACCAAATAGCATATTGAAAAAGAGAAATATTGAAAAAAAACTGTTTTTATGTCATAAGAAAATAAATATGAAAGCAAGCAGTCCTATAAAATAAACTGCAGGGAAAAACAGGCTTAACTTCAATAGAATGCTAGCGGACACATAACACCATAAGTCTAACCGACACTGAATGGAAAACGAAAACTTAACATAAGAAGGCCTCACATACACTTAACTGGAAATAACTATCTACGTATTAAGGTCTAAATGGCACTCAACAAAAGCCTAATATACACTGGACGGAAAACGGTCTCATAACATCAGAAAGCTACACAAGAGTTTCTGATGAGAAGATTTTCTACGTTTTTATTATTGACATAAAGTGAAAAGTAGCCACGCCATATTTTTATGAATCAACATGGGGTGAAGGAATTTGATAGAAGGTCACTTAAGGAATATTTCTTTGAAATTATTTTACAATCGGGATAGCGGATTCTGAGAAGAATTTCAAAATATGGGTTGAAGGATTTTGATACAGGGTCACCTAAGGAACATTTCTGTGGAATTATTTTAGAATCGGGATAGCGGATTATGAGAAGAAGGCTTTCAAAGTGTGGGTTGATGGATTTTGATACAGGGTCACCTAAGGAACATGTCTGTGATTAAAATATTCAGCTCGAAAACCACGACCGATTATGGTTAAGTTCCATTATTACACAGATATAAAAGGTGAGAAAATTAACAAAAATACGAGTATGCAGAAAAAGGACGATATCAAGGATAACGGACACAGAGCGGGCATACAAACACCTAAATACATCGATGCAAGGAAAACATTATACAAGGTTAAGAAAGAAGAGGAAAGGAAAGTAAAACGGAAAGAACTTATTCATTAATGGTGAGGACTACAACAGACCGGTTCCCTTGAAAGACGGTCGCGCACGCCGGAGGATATCAGCCGAGATGAAAAACACAGGCGATTACACATTTAGAGTTGGAGATGTGGGTCTTATTCAAATTATGTCATTAGATATATTTGGACTTAAAGAAGTGTTTTTACACGTACGTTTTCGCCTCTGCATGTGATTGCGTCATACAGATTTTAAAAGGGACATGGCTTTCAGACAAACACAAAATTATTTCAGACATAACAGCATCCGGTTTAAGTTTGCAAATCCGGTTTACTTGCAAACTTAGTTTTTTTATTATCTTAGATATCAACTTCAAAAGCGACACATAGAAAGTTTGCCCATTAAATAAGAAATATTTTAAGTAAAATTAAAAAAAAAAAGTTTTAAGAAATATGAAAATTTTAATTCCAAAATTGATTTCTCCCGTTGGCCACCAATTGGATTTTAGGTTCCCCGCGGGGTTTTGGCAAACTCCAATTGGAGAATTTTCCATATGAGCCGAAACGGAGGAAAAAATCAGCAATTTGAAAAAAATCAAATATTACAATTTGGAACAGAAAATTACATTTCTATTTATGTTTTGAGTACTAGAGTTATTAACTTTATTAAAATCTAAAAAAAAATCAAAAATTATGATGTTGTTAAAACGGTTCTCCAATTGGAGAAATTTCCAATTGGAGAATTCCACAGTTAATTTCTATTGATAAAATTCACCAATTGGAGAATACAGAAGTTGGAGAACACAGAAGTTGGAGAAATCACCAGTTGGAGATTTCCACAGTATTACAGCTGCTGGGTTAAAAAAAGTTGGGAAATATACATGTCATCATATAATTGCTAATTAATTTAATATTGATAGAATATTCAAGAAAATAACAATGCAAAATGTTAGTTGTTACCTGATTTCGCGTATACCATCGGCATTTTCAACTAGTGTGCAATCTAAAGCAGTTTTATTATATACAACTGCGTCAGATGTGTAGTTTTATTATTCCTTTTCAGAAAACTGTTTTATCAAAATGCATATTTCACTAATAAATCTAAAAAATCAAACTGTTTGCTTAATTTTGCATTTTCCAAAGATACTTCCTGGTGGTACTTGGTTATAATATTGAATTTTTAATCGACTTTAAGGTTAGAGAACACTGAATGTATTCCTTAAGACCACTCGGTCAAGGATTACCCGTGAAAGCGCAAGCACTTGCTTCAAACAGGGTCATTAAATTATTTTTCAAAGCACCGATGAAGGGGTACAAATTTCATTGGTTAAATTTAACTAAAATAAACAAGCTCGATTTTGCTAAAGGTGATTAGCTGATAGAATCACTCTCGAGTCCGTTTCCTGGCTAGAAACTGTGTCATTTTTGAGAGGCCATCCATGAGTAAGTACCCCAGGTGGGGATCGAACCCACATAGTCGTGGGTAAGAAGCAGAAACCTACACCACTAAACAACTTTCATCCTTAAAGTACCGAGAGGCAGGCATCACGCGGCAAAGGGATCGAGCTAAATGTACCATGGAATGAACCCACGACTACGACTTCAATAGGCTACGCCTTAACCAATAGGCTACGGAGACGGTATTAATGCATGTACTCAATTGCAGATTCAGGGGGGGGGGGGGTCGGTCCCTCCACCCCTTTGAATCGTCCGTTTATACATTCTCAGTCAATATCGGGGAAAATAAAATATTAAGATAAAAATGCCCTATTTCGGACTATAAATTAGAGGAGTACACCTTCCCCGGCCCAACATTTTAAGCCATTCAATTTCTGTTCTGAAGGAGGGGCGGATGTGGAAAGATTGAGCCAATGAGTTTCTGCAATCAGAATTGTTGTTTCATAATGTTATAGTTCCTATAAACAGTTTAAACGTTTTAAGACATCGAAATAAACAGACGCATGTTCAGTTTAAACATACTCTGTATACAACGTTCTCGTACTCCAGTGCGATGATGCTATGCATTATATTTATCATCCGACCTCTGATGAACAGGAATGACAACGTTTAAAAGCTATTATTTATACAATTATGATCATCTGACTGACTGAGTATCTGCCAAAACTTTTCTGTTTAAAGAGACTCTCTCATGTTTTGACACCAGACATATTTTTTTCTCGTAATGCATCTGAACACTTATATTTATTTTACTCCTTGGTATTGAATTTGCAGAAATAATAGTAACCAGGTTGATTTTCTTTTATACTTCAATTGCATTTTTAAAAAAGATGGGAGCAAGCCCATGCCGGTGCAGATAACACATACTCGAAGATTATGTCAATCAACTGATTGTGCAACAGCCTTTTGTTGAATCGTGTTTGTGACGCATTTCAAAATTTTGGACTTCAAAGACTATATATTTTAGCACATATCAACATTTAGGGTTCCAGCCATCAATAGCTTAGCTTTAACACTTAGTTTGATTCACAATACTTTATTTCGTAATAACAATCTATAAAATCCAAGTAAAAGATGCATTTTCAAAACCCTGTACGCTTCGCTTAAATTCACTCAAAAACTCAAGTTCGAAAGATTTAAAAAAGTATGTCATAAACATATCCCCTTTAGCGGCTGAGGAAGCCGGTCCAAACCATTCACATACTAAAAAACTGAGTTTCTTAATATATAAATCTCTAATAAATTTGCCAAATAAAATTCAACATGGGTAAACAATTATAAAAAATAACGTATTTTATGTATTGCAACATATTTATAAAAAGATAAAGTCAATTGAATCAAATGAATATTTTCAATGTACTTTCTTTCCCGCGGTAAGAGGACTTTTCATCTTACTCCAACAAGTGAGGAGTATGGTTGATTCTCTTCGTGAGTGAACTCAATTTTTTAAACACTTGTATTTCAAATCTAGTCCATATAAACATCCCCTTTAGATTCTTTGACGATTGCATTTTCCATGGGAGATCACTGCGTAGGATAAACATACAAGTGTTGTTTAGCCACACTGTGGTTTCAATAATGTCAGGGGCGTAGCTACCCCTTTATTCATGTGGATTCATAAATGTGCTGGGGAGTTCGGGGGCATGCCCCCTCAGAAAATTTTGAAAACCATGGTGCAATCTAGTGCATTCTGTGCGTTTCGATGTGCATTATTTTGTACTGGAGTTTTTGGATCATGTAGTCAAGTTCGCATACTGCTACTTCGGTGTTTTTTTTCAGAACCATGTTTTTTTCAGCAGCCTATTCACGTATAGGCGGCTACACGCCTGTATGTTGTGCATATGAATGTATAATTTGGTTTATATGATGCATCCTTAATGTAACACCTCCTTGCTGCTACACCAATAGAAACTTCATTGGATATTAGCAGTAAAAGAACTAGCACTGACGTTCCCAATTTTCGTCTGGGTCATTTAAATAATAGAAAACAAATTACATGATAAACAAATTTGTTTTGACTTCTTTAATGAATTATATAAACACATTGTACAAACATATCATGACACTTTTAAAAAAAAGTATGGCTGTCAATAAAACAGTATGCTAGCTTTAAAGATTGAGGCAAACCATTAGAATTTTACAGCGGTCTTAAAAAGGTGTATTTAAAGCTGCAATCTCACTAATTGATCGTTTTGACTACCGCTGTCAATTAAACAGTATGCTAGCTTTATAGATTGAGGCAAACCATTAGAATTTTACAGCGGTCTTAAAAAGGTGTATTTAAAGCTGCAATCTCACTAATTGATCGTTTTGACTACCGGCACTCTTTTATTGTTGGTCTATAAATAGACCATTTTTTGCATAGACCCAATTTTAAGTGATATAGGACTACTGAAATAAGATCAGATTGCATTTTGTCATATTTATGGCTAAAATGATGTTTTATGGGTATAGTAGCATTACGACCAATTTAATGTAAATGAACTTTTCGGCAGTCTTACCAAACATTTTTGATTGGTTCTATTGTGAATTATCTAATATGACTGAATTAGAGGAATGATAACCAAATCAGCTTTTGAGACAAATTTTTTAAAGTGTCTAAAATGACAATCTGTGAAAGTGCAGCTTTACCTTTTCATCTAAAGCTTCATTTACACATTGTTATATTATAAATAACTGTTTAAAAGGTCTCATGTACAAAATAAGATATTAATTTTCATACAAATATCTAAAATTTATTAAAATAATAAAGTTCCATTAACATATTTCTTAATAGTGCTGTTTCTCAACTGACAATACCATTCAAAGCAATCATTTCAACTATGAAGTTAGTTTTAACTTTCAACTTTTTTATAGCATATATGCAACAAAATATACCAAAAATACAAGCCATGAACAATATGATTGTTCAACTTACATTGTCCTTGACCTTTTAAAATGACTATTTTCCTGTTCTGTCTATTTGTAAGTTGTGCCCTGAGGAATGAAGTATGACTGTATGAATCACAAAAAAAGCAATAAAAACACTAAAAAAATCCCCCATTACCCCTGTAATTTATAATACAGCAGTAAAATCAAGCAATTTTCAAGATTGATTGTACTGCCAAATCAAAAACATGTTTGCCAAAACATTTAGAGCTGCATTCTCACAGATAAACCGTTTTAACATATTTTGTTTTGTCTTGGAATGAGCAAATTTTTGCGTAAATATCAGCAAACCAATGGTAAAAGATTGCTGACAAAACATCAAACCCCAGATTTCATATTTCCTTCGAAGATTAATGTTACTAACGGTTTAAGAAAAGTGCATAAAACATCAATGTTTTAACTTAAATAGAAAAGTCTGCGATTGCATTTTTTGTCAGTAGTCTTATATTACTGGTTTCCATGCATTTTTCGCAAAGATTGGATGGTACCAATCCAAAACAAACAAGAGGCCCAAATGGGCCTATGCTCTACTGGCTGGGTTGATGTGTGGTCAACATCACTGTTTTCAAAAAGAACCAACACCTTATGGGTATCTGAATACTCAAAACTGAAGACTGTATCATATTCGCAAGCATTTATTACAAAATAGCATTTCTTTATACTATCAAGGCCCATCATCTAATAAGTTCAAGGCCAATAATCCAGGAAACATGGGCAGATCAGGTTTTTGAAAGGAACTGAGCTCTAATGGATATACTGGACAAGTTTCATTAAGATACAATCAAAACTGATGACTGTATCGTGTTACCAAGCAATTGTTTACTGACACACTATTTTTATTATTATCAAGGCCCATAATCTTGGCATTCATGGGCGGATCTGGCTGGTTTTCGAAAGGAACCGAGCTCTAATGGATATGTAGATACTGTACAGGTTTCATCAAGTTACAATCAAAACTGAAGGCTGTATCATGTTAACGAGGATTGTTTACAGACGCACATACTACGTACACATTACAATCGCATAAGCTCTTCTGGCCTTTGGCCAGTAGAGCTAAAAATGAAAAAAAGTTGTCAAAACATCCAAAGTGTGAGAGTGCATCTTTAACATTTGAAAGTAACTCTGTTTGCCTCATGCCCCTAAACAAGGTTTAATTATATTATATGAGCAGTGGGCTTGTCCCTGTATTTTTTATTGTATGATTGCAGTAATGGATACTGGTCTCATTACCTTCTGACAATTTTTCATCAATTTTAAGGAAACAGAAAACACATATTAAGCTCATATAACGTACAAATTTAATCTATTTCATTACGTTGAGAAATAGTTTCTAAAAATATTAATTGTGGAAACATATCTTATTTTAATACATACAGGAAATGGCGACATCATTTACCCTTTAGTATGAAAAATGCAGTTTCCTGATATTTGAATAGCGGTTCTTTATTTAAGCATCTCAATTCATTCAACATACACATAGTATGTATCAAGTTTCAAAGGAAACCAAATCATTGTAACAATTGTTTTCAAAGCAAATATTCACACTCTTGACAAACTACTTGTCCTAGTTTCAACTTTGAGACTTTTTGATGAGCCTGCACCTTCCCTCCTCTTATGCAGTGGCTTCAAGCAATAAAGCTAAAAGCTCAAGTTGCGCACTGGTGAACAAGACTGCTGTGTTGATAGTTAGTTGACAAACTGCACACTTGATGCCATAAATCATGTCCATCAACCTCCAGAATAAAGAAATGATGCAGCACAGAATTGATTTCAATTGGACCTCTCTGTACTTTCATCCCCTAAGGCCTTGTTGTAGTCAAAGAATGTGTCTTAGTGTGCAGTGCGTGATCTTGAGAAGCCTAAATCTGCTCGTCTGAGGAAGTAAGTCTGGCAGAGTGTGAAACTCCTGTCTACTCATATGCCTAGACGCCTGTGATCTATGTCTTCTTGTGTGTGCCCAACCATCACCTGAAGAAAATTTAGAGGAAGTTAGTGCTTGATTACAAGTTAATGTGACAAAACAAGGTATTTTATTTATGCCACCAAGATCTAGTATTCCAAGTGTCATATCTTGTATGTTAACTCAAAGCAATTGAGCATAAACTGTTTGGTAATTTATTTTAAGTCACTGCTTCCACTTATACTATCAGTAATATTGAACATGAACCGACTGACCCAAATATTATTCTAAATATTTTTATGTGCAGAAACCTTAATCCTATTAACCCAAAAGTAATCCAATTGTATGTCTTCACAAAACATTTTACAACAATATTTGTCAATTTAACTCAAATATTGATTATTGTTTTTTTTGTCATACAAACAAAGAGATGGCCCTATATATATTGCTCACCAGATTTGAGAAAGGATTCTAAATTAGTTATTGTTTGAACACTTACTGGACACTTTTGGTCTGACTTTATAATGCAGCTGGTGAAAATATCAAATGTCCCTTTATAATGGGCTTACAAAATCATAAAAAATGTATTTGTTTAAAAATTACAAAGGGCCATAATTCTTACAAAATAAGTTTGTATTGAGCAGAATAAAAAGGCTTTGCCTAAAATATAACCTCAGAACTATATTTACAAGTAAAACAAAAAAAATCTACAACCTAAAATATGTTTGCTATAATTCTGGTTTTGAGAGAGAATGATCAGAAGAAAACATCTCACATTCACAATCATATTAAAAAATAATTTAGTTTTTTTTTTTATAAATTCTATTTCAAAAACACTGCAAAAGACAAGACACTTACATTTCAATTTCTTGATTTAATACATTGATGATTATCAATTCTCATGAAGCGAGATGGGTCTTACACTCTAACCAGTGCAACTTGCATGTTCTTAGTTGCCCATGTATTACCTTTTTTAAATTTCTCCTCTTGATCTGAGCCACGCCAAAATGATGGGAGATGCTTTTGTTGTCTTTTCCATCAGAATGTATAGTACCTCTGTGTTTCTGTTTATCTCCTGAAACAGTAATAGTTTATTAATAATAATAACAATAATAATAATTAGTGACTTTTATTGGAATTATTTTCACCGCTTGTGCCTTGCACATTGGGGAACAAAATTGACTTTCGGAAAAATACAAATACAGGCCAACATCGATAATATATTGGTAAAATATACATATTTTATTTACAACAGTATGCAGTTGTTGTTTTTTTTCAAATACTACATAATTATATTATCAATGATATTTCATAATACAATATAATTTATATAAAAATTGAAATAACACGGCATAGTTGTTGACAGAACATGAACAAATAAATGTGTAAGACTACTACTTTATGGGGTGTAAATAACTCAGGGCTTTCACTTTAGGGACATTTGAACACTTTTGATGAAGATCCACTACCACACCCACTAATCCCCCCTTCTGAAACCATATTTTTTTATGGATCAACATATGGTAAAGGAATTTGACAGATGGTAACCTTAGGAACATTTCTGTGACATTATTTTGAAAACAGGCCAGCAGGATCTGAGGAGAAGATTTTTCCATTTAGACATATAGCGAAAAGTAGCTCCGCACACTACAGCAAGTTTTTTTATGAATCAATATCCGGTGAAGAAAATTCATAGAGGGTATTGAAACATTTGTTTTGCTTCATATGAAGATAACTTAACTAGCTCTTCATCATATTAAATAAAAATTAGCACAGTCTATGCCGCACACACAGAGCCCCGCATTTGATCTTTTATCAAAGTTTGATTGAGAGTTTAGTTTCTTGGCACACTTTGACAAGTCTTTACAGGTCTATTAAAGCTGCACTCTCACAGATTAATCGTTTTGAAAAGTTTATTTTTTTATCTTGGAATGAGCCAATTTATGCAAAAATGAATGGAAACCAGTGATTTAAGAGTGCTGACAAAAAATCAGATCACAGATTTTAATTTAAAAAATGGATACTTGTGCATTAAAATTAGTTTATTTAGATCTTATGTCAGCAGTCTTATATTACTTCTTTGCAGATATTTTGGCAAAAATTGGCTCATTCAAAGACAAAAAATAAAAGATTTGTCAAAATGGTAAATCTGTGAGAGTGCAGCTTTAAAGTGTTTGAGAAAAGTAATCACCTTATCAACACCGGTAAGAAAACAAATACAGGGCTCTTTGCAGCTGTATAGTCTGTCCTTTAGTTAATTCAAAATGGTGAAGAAAAATAAAAGTTGTCTTCTGTTTTAACTTTTAAGTCATTCAAAGGAATATTGCCTACTGTTGCAGCATTTGTGACTGCACATATTAATGTGGTATACATGCACACACTGATATATAACAGTATTTGCCAATTTTGGGCTTTCACTTCTTGAACATGTTTTGAGTTTTAGAGATCTGAATAGGCTAATGTTTTTTATGACAATGATGCAGGTGATCTAAAACATATTTGTTTCATCAAAAGATCCAGGAATGAACAAATATTTTTTGTGTGAAAAAACAACAGTTCAATTCATTTTTTTATGTAATTTAGTTAAAAACAAAATTTATTTAAGTTAGCTTTATATATCTCTATATAATTCTATTATTTATTCCACAAAATATATTCCAACAGCAAATTTTAATGATATGCTTTTTTCAAACATTCCAATTTATTTTGTCAATAAGATCATTTAAACTATTAGCAGGCAATAACCACCCTTTAGTTGACTGTATTTAATAAATATCTGTACGAAAATGACCAACTAAGATCTTAATTATACACAGTAAAGACAGTTACCATGACAATACTTGGTGCTTTTAGATGAAGGCAAAGATAACAGTCAGAGAGTTGCTACTGAAAAATTTCTTATCAAAATTTGATCAGGGTCAGTAGCCTTCAATGATATATTATGTCATGGACCTATAAACTATGGTTTATATGTCCGTGATTTATGTATATTGAATTAAAAATAAATAAAAATGTACATTAATTTTACTATATTCTTCTTTATATCTTAAATTCTGAACAATACAATTTTATTGTTTTATGTCACTGAATGCATGACTTGTGTTCTTTTTTAATTGCTAAACTTTTAATACTAACATGCCACACATATATATATTAATGTTTTATGCAGTTTTCTTAAATCGTTAGTAAGGCTTAAGCCATTAATCATTAATTTTCGAACGAAATATGCCAATCTTTGATGTTAGCTTTTGTCAGCAATCTTCAATCATTGGTTTGCAGATATTTACCAAAAAATTGCTTTTTCCAAGACAAAAATAAAAAAAGTTGTAATATTGGTAAATCTGTGAGAGTGCAGCTTTAATTTATTATAATTTGGCGATTAATTCACGTTTACATATCATATATGTATTTCAAGAAATGGGACTTGATTGGATATTTTAAATATCAAAATATATATTTGATAATCCTATGTGAGTGTCAACAATTATTAAAGTGTGTCAACGTTAATATACCATCCTCCACAGCTCCAACCCTGAAGAACACTCGCACAATATTGTCCCCCACCGCCACCTTTTTATAAGGAAAGTCCCAATAAAATTTAAAATATATTGACCTTAAAACTACTTGTGAATAATAATTTATAATTAACATACTGTCATTTAAACCTTAAAGTTGTTGAAATTATAATAGCTGCATTTTCCACATACTAATAAGTCACTTAAATAGCATAATTCTAGGCACCACCATACTTGTAAGTTTTCTTTTTCTAAGTCTAAATTTAAGTTACTATGAAATGGCTTATTTATTGCTTTTCCTATGTATTGAATGACTTCGTTCTTTGAAAAAGGCATTTTCATTGTTTTTATGATCCTTGTGGGAAACCGTGACACCATTCTGTGTATATCATAAACTTGTCAGACACTTTTAAATGTCCCCACAGTAGGACTGCAGGAAAAACCTTGACACTACCTAGTACAGAAAAGATGCTTCACTAAATATTAAAAGTTGTAAGTTTCTGGTTCTCAAGCTCTTCAAATTTTTTAAATTATTACATAAAGCTCGATATTTTTATAATCATTCCATTTTTAAATTATTATCAAAGTGAAGAGTTTGATAAAGATTTAATTTAATACTTTCAATCAATAGCCTTTTTGATACTATAAAATATATTACTTTAATTATTTTTCCTCCAGAAACCATTCCCTTATATTATAACAAATTGTTCAATAAGGGTATGATTAAGTAAAATCTGCTATTATAAAGAGTACCATATATATTCATAAAAGAAACACAACTTTCACTGCACTACAATTAAAAAGACAAAGCATTTGCAAAGCAAAGCAGAACATTAGGTCTCTGGCTAACTGATACATTCACTTAGTCATATGACTGAAAATTTTCTTTCTAAAATTTCTTTTTCTTCAACTTTCTTTAAAAATTCTAAAATGGAAAATATGACATATATATCTCTACTTCAAGAATAAAAAAAAAAATTAAAAAAAAAAATCTTTTTCAGGTAAAGAGTATGATTTAGATTTGAATTTTAACAACTTTTTTATGTAAAATCTATTATTTTTCGTTGCCTTCATTCTTAAAGCAAACCCCTTAAATTTCCATTTCCAAAATCTCCAATTATAAAGAATTCCATATTCATTACAGAAACACTGTCTTTTTCACTATTAACTAGGCTAATAAATAAGCAAAGCAATTATTTAAACATAAAATGATATGATGATGTAATAAGAAATGCTAACAGCAATACGGAATTTTATTTACATTTAGAAATGGGATCAAAGATGAGACTTGACATTCTAAATGAATGAGAATGCTTAGAAAATATACAGAAATATGGAAGATAGTTTTGTTTCTTAATGACACAAATTCAAAGTAATGTTCCTTTCTTGATTGGGTGGGACTAATTTAGCTCCGCCTAAAAATTGTTTTGTCATCAGATTAGGTATAACAAACAATCTGATTGGATCAAAATCCTGACCAGTATAATAAACTCTGAATGGAGGCATCCAATCAAAATCTAGTAATATTTCCATTTGTTTCCAATTGATTGCACCATCAGTGATTTACACAATCAGTGATTTATGGCCTTTTAACTTGTAATGGTCTAGTGGCAAGTGCATATATGTCTTATGTTAAATCATGTTTTAAGAGCTAATTAGAATTTTAAAGTCTAAGCTATGTGACAGAAAATTAAAACCAAAATCTTTTTTTGAATTGTAGTAACTGATTCTTATGCATTTGATGAGGTCAGACATTTTAAGATATATAATATTCTGTGGATATGTGTTGATAAAGCATTTAATAACATGCCACAAAGCAGAATATTTATTAGGTCATTTTTTTTTACTTCAGACCCTGGGGCAAGTTTGGAGAGTTGCACAGAATGCTTAAAGAACTAAAGTGTTGGGAATCAGTCCCTGTTTGCAGTGTGTGTATACCACGTGATAAATTGCGTCATAAATGCTACGTCAGAAGGCAATATTTTGATTTGAAAAAAGACTTTAAACGAAGATAACTTTACTATTTCTTCACCATTTTAAATGAAACAAAGCGCAGTCTACGCCACCTACGGAGCCTTGCTTTCGGCCATTTACCAGAGTTTGATTGCGAGTTTAATTTCTTTAAACACTTCGACCAACCTTTTCACAATAAGGCCGTCTGACGGAGCACTGTCAAAACATGATTTTGAAAACGGGTTTGTCGAAGTGTTTGATAAAACTGATGACTTTATCAAATGTCGGTAATAAAACAAATGCGGGGCTCTTTAAGCGGCATAGACTGCCCTTTGTTTCATTTAAAATGGTGGTGTAAAAAAGGGTATCTTTGATTTAAGTGTTCATTTTAAGCAAAATGTTGCCTTCCGACGTAGCATATATGACGTAATTTGTCACGTGGTATACACACTGGTTTGACTATTGGTAATCGGTTCCACTCAAGTTGCTGTTGTAGAAGAAATGTTTTTTTGACAATACCTGGTACCGTACTTGTAATTGTATTCTTGTTCAAAAACTCATCATCCTTTACTCTACTTATGTTAGGTAAAGGATTGAAAATGTCTAGTTATTGTATTTTATGGAATTATTTTTACCACCTGTACAATATAATTTGGGAAAAAAAGTTGACATTGGGAAAAATACAAAATCAGGCTTAAATATCTAATTTAGATTTTAATGGCAAAATATATCATCGAAATTAGAGTTCGGGATGAACAAGCCTGAATTATTACTCTATTGCTTGGCATATTTTTGCCCTGCTATATTAAATTCAGAATTAGAACAAGCCCGGATGACATAATTTTCACCAGTGCAGGGTTGTGGGCTTGTGCTAATTTGATATACTACATGTTTTAAAGATGTTTATGCATATATTATTTTGTTATTTACAGAAAGTCTTGTCAAGATTTTTTATTTATTAATGTTATGAAATCTCCGCTTATCAATTTTGGAAAACATAAAATATGGTGAAAAATGGACAAGTTTTCTCTAGGGAAGAAGGCAGTAAGACAGTAAATTTCACAAAAAAAAACACACTATTAATGTTGTTTTTGCTTTAGCCATATTGTTAATGATTACAACCAAACAAAATTGACAAGATGAAAGAAGAAAAACTGATTTAAGGAACATACCAGTTATTTGTTCATTATAATTGATCATCAGAACATCACTAATTAGTATAGTCTATCTATATCATTATTAAAAAAAGAACATGGAAATTATATTGATATAGTATATGAAACATATTACTTGAAACTTAATGAAATCTCAAAACACTGAAGTATAAGCAATTATAAGTGTTGTGCCGATGATCAATTATAATCGACAATTGATCGGAAAGGCCTTCATCGGCGACAATCGATAGTGAAATTTGAACAATCGATTATAGAAACAAGAGACGTAACCACTACCGACTACCAGTTAAAAGATTGTCTTGAAAATATATTTTGTTTTTGGTCAATACATGTTAATGTTGAAATGTTCATGTGGTACTATGTTGTGTTATCTAGTCATATTATCATGTCAGTAGCTCACTACAGTACCTTATTACAAATTTTCTTTGTAATTTAACTGCAAAAGGATTGGTTCTTAACATCACACTTTTGTGGTTTTAAAATGTTTTTGTTTACTTCTTATATCATGTAAGAATTTAGTTTTCTCAGTTTTCTGAAAGAAAATGTTCTTGTAAAACATACATAATATTCAACTGCTTGTTTTACTTGTTACTGACTGATAATCAAAACGAAATTGATATTTTTCTTTGTGTTTACTTTACACATGTATTCAATACCGTACACACAATTTAGAGCCTGCGGTCTCATGATCTGTAATAGTAACTTGTAAACACTAAAGTATAGTTGCGTTCTGAATAAATAATGTAATTTATACAAATAAATGTACAAATAATATTGTAAGGGAACATTTTTTCTTAAACTGGTTCATGTAGATTATCTATATGCCTTATATATGATGACCAAAGATAGTTAAAAATGATTAAAGCGATTAATAATCGATCATTGATTGCTTTCATAAACCGATTATCTATAGTAATATTTCAGTCTGATTCCCAACACTAATAAGCAATAAAAACAGTCATTTGTATATATAATATATATCAACATCTACAGATACTTAGCCATAAGTTTTCAATTTTGATAAAATTAACAAAATTAGAATTGCGTACCTTCCTGTGCACATCTGTTTAATGAAATGAATAAATTTCCTTTATCATTAAGTAAAACAGTTTTTAAAATAACAATTGAAGGATTAAAATTTTGAGCTACTAATTGCATTACCATAGATCTACTCAAATTTTGACACTTTTTAAAGAATAACCAATAATAATTTCCAAATCTTCAAATGTAAAAGATCTACAGCATTCTTCCAAAATGGAAATATTTCATACTTGACTGAGTTCTTATTGAAAAATTGTCCTGAGGTAAAATGGTATTATTAAAAGTTTTAAAGGTAGGGGGGGGGGGGATTATTTTTTTGTGGGGGGGTCGTCGCCGGGTCCGGACCGATTGAGGTTCCAAATTTTTAGAAGCCCTGATTAAAAATGTGCTAACAATATTCCCAAATAATTTGGTACATTATGACAAACAAATAAGCTCATGATTGTGACAAATCATTGTTTCTATGTCTGCATAAGCGCACGATTGTGACGAATCACTGTTACTATGTCTGCAATCAATTTTTTGAAAAAAAGGTAAAAAAGTGTTATTGTTTATCCTTCAAACTAAATTCAATTGACGCCAAGTCTATTGCTAACTATTGCACCAGTCATTTGTAACCATGGCCTCCCCAGGTTCGGGGAATATTGGGGATTTTCGGTCCAGCCAACCCCGGCTTTAAAAAGCTACAATAATTAGCGATCAGGGATACTTTTTTATTATTTTGACATTTGTTATTAAAGTAAACCTGGGACACTAACTACATTATGTATCCCTGTCTCGTGTCTGCCATAGTCTAAAAATCTTCAAAAGACTCGTTGAAGGTCATTTAGGTGGACTAACGCCCGCTTAAATTCCTTCCTTGCAGGGATGAACTGATGGTAAAATGTCCTCGCACCAAAGGGAACCTAGGTTACGCCCATTCCCGGGGAAATTTTGAGGGGAAAAAGTAGACAAAGCTTTGCGGAGTAATGCCACTATGTGGGGGGGGGGGGCATACCTGTGCGTGATAAAAAATAACAAACAATTCTTATCATTTAAACCATCATGAAAACAAACGGCATTTAGACTTACCATACAGTTGTCTTCAATAAGTCCATAGCCCAAAATTTTATGATTGTCCATTTCAATCCATTTTTTACACGAATGTTTGTCTGAGGTCACCGGAGTAGGTCCTACTTGATTTGATGCTAAACCGGTTTAAGAAAATGTTCGTCTCCTACGCAGTAACCTCCCCTATTGTACAGTAGCAAATATAAATTCCATCACAAAATCTTCGCCTAACTCTCATAAATGTGATTTAAAAATATGTTAATATTTAATCAACGTGTTTAACGATCTAGCATTCATCTTTGAAACATTATTATAGTATCTTTATCCTCCATTAACAAACACGTGGACATGATAAGAAAAGTACATGCGTATATTTGATAAACGAACAAAAACATGCAAACAGGTAGCAGGATGAAACAATATGAACAATATCATTCCTAATGCTTAGAACGTATACTTGATCAAAGATAATGACATTCAAGACATGAGTTTTTAAACTACATGAATTGCGTGAAGGGCTATACACTTTTGCAAAAAATACCCCTTGCAATAGTATTTGGATATATTTACTTCTTATTTATCAATGTAAAGCTATCATTCAGTTACGGCAGGTGTTCAATGGAACTGAGCACAATTTAAGAGTGTAAACGAATTTCGTCACTGCTTTTAGCTACAGCTCCTAAACCCTGACAATAAGTGAACCGAGAAAATGGCTCCTTTTCAAAGAATCATTTGAAATGGATGAATTCTGAAACAAAGAATGATTGTTGAGCTTATTTTTTACAAAGTATTTAGTCAATACACAGTATTAGAGAACATTTATAAATAATATCACTGACATAACAAATAATTTAACCAATAATATGTTCGTGATAGTGCTATCATACATATATGTACCCATTTGATATGGCAAGAAAAATAACATACCGTGAGTGATGGAAACGAAATAATAAAAAGAAGCCACTTTTGCATAGGATAAAATATACACATCGAAAGGTTTTTTCTTTAAATTGGAGTGATCAAATTAAGTTTGTCACTAAGTCAACATAGTTTAATGTACCTACTGACAATATAAGATGGTGTTCTCTAACCTATTCGATTAATTGAAAGACACAAATTGAGCCCACCAGGAAATGAAAATTAGTAAGTTATTCTTTTTAAAAGTATTTAATATTTTCGAGCATCTAGGACCACAAGGCTTCAGAAAAGGATAAATAATTCGCAAATATGACGCAGTTGTATATGAGATCACTGTTTTAGATTGCACACAACGTCACAAGTGAAAACACCGATGTAATACTCGAAATCAGGTAACATCTTGCAATGTTATTTTCTTAAATAATCTACAATATTAAATTAATTAGCAATAATATGATGACATGTATATATCCCAACTTTATTTCTCCCCAGCAGATGTTATACAGTGGAAGTCTCCAACTGGTGATTCCTCCAACTTCTGTGATCACCAACTTCTGTGATCTCCAATTGGTGGCTTTTATCAATAGAAATTGACTGTGGAATTCTCCAATTGGAATTTTCCCCAATTGGAGAGCCGTTTTTACAAAATCATAATTTTTGATTATTTATTAGATTCCAATTATGTTTATGAATCTAGTACTACAGACATACATAGAAATGCAATTTTCTGTTCCAAATTGTAATATATGATTTTTTTTCAAATTGCTGATTTTTACCCCCGTTTCGGCTCATATGGAAAATTCTCCAATTGGAGTTTGCCAAAACCCCGCGGGGGACCTAAAATCCAATTGGTGGCCAACGGGAGAAATCAATTTTGGAATTAAAATTTTCATATTTCTTAAAACTTTTTTTTAAATTTTACTTAAAATATTTCTTATTTAATGGACAAACTTTCTATGTGTCGCTTTTGAAGTTGATATCTAAGATAATAAAAAAACTAAGTTTGCAAGTAAACCGGATTTGCAAACTTATACCGGATGCTGTTACATTACGAATTTTCAGCATGAACATTTGTTCGTACTTAATTTAAAAGCCTCAGCTAAAATAAGAAATAAGCTAAAAACTACTGAAAAACAAACTGGTTTGCTGTGGGTTAAACTGTATTAGTTTTATTGTATATTTGCCACCAAGTAATTCATTTGTTTTAAAACAATTAAATATAGACTGTTTCGATCTGATTGATAAATGTTCTACAATACCAATGTATCGGATTAGCTACATTGTATGAGAATGCATTAGTTGTATAACATCAATACGTCAGTAACATTTAAGGGAAGTATACGATGGCTACTCGCGCAGTGGATCTTTGCAGCAACTTTGTGCATTGTTGTGGTTGTGGATACTGTTAAAACAGGGCCATACAGAAGAAATTGAAAATACATTAACATGACATTCCCAAAAGCTCAATAAATTAGGCTAAATTATCAGTGGAAACACATTGATGTTGTTTCGCACAGTCATTTTCATCAATTATAAACAATAATCAATCATAAAAAGTCCTAAGATTGCTTTATTTAAACAATGTCTGGATAAGTGTCTCATTTACTTGAAATGTATAACTCATTGAAAGGTAACACATATCCGGTTTCAATAACAAGGCGAAATCAGGTTAATAGATGTTAAACGTACGTCCTGTCTTTAAAGTATCGAGCCTTGGGACTGTAATTTAATACGCCTTTGTGTAATGAAATTCTAACCGAATCAATCTGATTTTATCTCTCTGATGTGTTTGTCAGTTCAGTATAGTTATAAGGTTTCCCGCAATACTGTATTAACTCGTATAAATTAACAGATATTTGATACAGGTTTCCTTCTTGTTATAACCAACTTGTAAATTACGAGTACTAGTGCGTATTTTATTTTGAATAAACATAACTTCCTCTTTGGAACTTCATCATTGGAGGCACTTGCATAATGCATACATGTTAAGGGATGTTACTGAATTAATTTTCACTGTATGCGTGTCTTGTTTTTTTTCACTTATTTTCTTTAATAATTGTATTAATTTGTTACCTTACAAATAATATTATTGTCTCACGTGACAAGTTTTAATTTTAAATCAAATGTAACACTAATGATGCAATAATTTAATTTCATGATTCAAACCATACATTAACCAACCACATGTGGTCATATGTCTATATTACATGGTGTGTATGGCAGTAAAGTTGACTTTATAACTGTGATTCATTTTAAACGTATCAAAGTAAATTAAAGTTCAACAATGACAAGTTAATATAAACCGTAATATTTATTTTTTTATTGTTGTTTTTTTAATAAAAATTTTTCATGTCATATAAAATATATTGAGCATTGGTATAATTATGACTAATATTGATTAACAACTGTATTTCATTCTTCTTGAATAAGTCAATATATATTACTTCAGCTATTACTTAAGTGCAATACGTTACAGGGTATTATGTATTATTATACAAAGGGAGACTAATACATAATGTTGGATTGTGTCTATATTTAGTAACTAGACAATATGCCCTAAAGAGTTGTGTTTTCTTGTAAGAAAACAGTGCACCCAATTACCACTCCATAATACACCTTAATAATAAAGCTTACAAAGCTGTATGCACTTGCATGTTTTGTTCCTTTTCAAAGATGAACTGTTTATCTAAATTGGCAATCGAAATCTACTCATACAGTAAACGTTTCGGACGGGAATGTGCAATTTAGAATACAAGTTGACACAAGTTGTGTACCATAAAACGCCGATAGTTAAATTCATATTTGGCCAAAAAATAACTGTTTCCGGTAACCCGACCGACCATATTTTTCCTCGCCGACCCTAATCCTCTTTTAGGCATAAAAGTAAAAACAAATCATGAATTAAATATATCGTCGTTATTATCGTTGTTTCTCTGTCTCTGTTCCCGGAGAATATACTTTCATTCATGACATGTTTTACCGATAAGCTTTGTCAACAAACAGGAAAACAAAATGGTAGAGTTCGCTGAACATGTCCGATATCTTCTAATTGGCAAACGCTTGTTTGTGGTCCAAACATGTGCTTGATTATAGGAGACATATTTTGCTGCCTTTATAATACAATATTATGGATATAGTTTGCGGTGTTATTTATCCACATGTTCAAAACAAAACTTACTTTCTTCTTACGATTAGGCTTTGCGTATATTATGCGGGCTTCTTACGATTATACTTTGCGAATTCATGCAGGCTAACTGCCAGGTTCAAATACACATTTCATTAATCATCACATTAATTTATCCGCAATTATCAGTGGTTATTTGTTTGCCTAATTTATATCACAACAACTTAAATCCAAACAAACACCAACAATATTTTTTTCAAATTGATTAAATTCTCTTTCAAGGTAGACAACCTGTGAGTGATTGTGTTAGTAATTTAGTTGCATTTTTATTATTCTTCCAACGACTGAGGTTTAACTTATTTGTGTTTTGTGTTTTACGAAAACACCAGTTTATTGCGCTTATAACCGCACAGTTCAGACAACAAGTTTAATTATATATATAGCTGTGTTTTATTTGAAGTGTTATGCGTTGTGTTCATAACAATTGCACAAAAGCGTAATTTGAACACGTATTCATGAAAACATTAAAACCATTTTCTTTCAGGTTAGTTTCTTCTGTCTTATTTGTTGATATTCGAAATATTTGCAAATATATTTCTTTACATAGTGGTGGCCTCGAACGGTTAACTTTGATCGTTATTTTTGTGTTTGTTTCTTTAGTGTACTTTCAGTCATGGCTGAAGCATCAGCAGCGGTCAACAGTCACGAGACCGGAAGTCAATGATGCACAACGCCGTAAACACCAAATCTTCGACGGATTAGCGTGATGAGCAGAAATGTATTCTAAGTTGGAGACGTGCATTCGTAAGATGGAGTCATGTTCCCGAATAAATTTATGCTTCCGCTTCTAGCAGCCAAGCACCACCAGACAGACCAGACATCACGTGGGCGTTGACGTGGACAAGGTATTGGGGGCGGAGGGGATATTGACCATCAACACGTAATTTAAATGTGAATAGTGCTGATGGTTTTTCATTGCAGGTTCTCGGGTACATTCAAACGTGTATAACTGTTCCATTTTTATCTTATATTAGCATTGATGTACCTGTTTTAGTTGTACCTGATGGCAACTCGAGTCCTGTGGGATAGGCACAAACGTCATACGGCCGTGCAAGTCATTTGTAGATTCGGAGAGCAGAAATGTTGCTCCTGATGTTTGGTGCGTTTGACTCACTGGTGTGCGAGCCGTATACGGTGCAGTTAAAAACAAGCGCGCTATAGAGGTTGGTCCGTACGAAAGTCATACTGTAAACGGCATAGGCAGGGGTGTTCCATATTATGCTACTTGTTTTGTTACAGATAATTTAGATGCTGATAGGCAGTACATTGTACGACCAGATGTTGTAACTGTACCTAAAGTAGTCACTTCAGTTAAAATATAGATCAGGGTGTGCAATATTTCTGCATAACCTTTGTACATTAAATCAAAGTCTGAATTGTGCGTGGTTAATGAGGATTCTATTATTGACAATATAACTTCAAGTTTAGCTCCCAAGACTGGTTTGGGTACTTGTGTTGAAAATGATAGCGATAAGTCGTATGTTGAATCCTTAGGGCTTAAACTTGAAGAGGAGAATTTAACTCATGAGCAACTCTTACGAGTAGATAAGTTCTAGGCATTTGGAGGAATACATTCAGTGGTCTCACCGACATTGGCATGACAACCTCTGTCAAACATGAAATTATTCTTACGGGCTGTATGCCTTTTAACAGCCAAACCGAAAGATAACTCCTGTATGTATTTGGAAGTTGAACAACACATTAAAGATATGGTAGCATGTGATGCTATTAGGCCGTCTAACAGCCCCTTCTCCTCCAATTTTGTGTAAGAGAGAACAAATATGGCAGTCTGCGCTTCTGTGTCGACTATCGTATGAATAACAGAACGCGCAAATATGCCTACATGTTGCCTAGATATGCCGATACTGTTGATGTTCTGTCAGGGGCCCGATTCTTTTCCAAACTTGACCAACGTTCAGCCTGTTGGCAAATCGAAATTGAAAAGCTCGTATGCACTAGCATGCTTTCAGCCTCTCGCTGGACGTTGCATGGAGGGGGGTGGGGGCTACATATAAAATATTTTCTGGTGTTCAAAGATGATATATTGGTGTTTTCTTTTGACGAACATGTTGATAAGTTCGTGTCAGTTTGTAAGCGCGTGGAAGAACATGGTCTTAAATTCAAACCTTCAAAGTGTGAACAGTTTTAGACAGGTGTCCAATACCTAGGTCACGTGATATCTTTTGATGGCATATCGACAGATCCCGCGAGACACGATTGGCCTGTCCCCTCCAGTTTGAAGGACTTATGATCCTTACTAGGCATTGCCGGCTATTACCGTCGCATTGTGCCTGCCTCCCCCCCCTAGTTACAATGCAGACTGTGGCATGGCATATCGAGCAGCGTCAAGATGCAGCCAATGCACGAATTATTGACCTACTGAGAGCTGATTCTCGCCTGCGGGAGGAGAACACGAAACCACCGCCAGTACTTCGCCTCCTTAGGGATTGTAACAGAATGCACTTGGACAGAGGAGTCTTGTACCGGAGTGCAAATCAGGGCGGTGAGCTCGTTAAGCAACTTGTTGTACCGGAAAGAAACCGAACTAAAGCGTTTAACGGCATAAATAAGGAAGTAGGAAATCCTGGTAAGGACAAGATAATTTGGTTGGCTAGACAGAAATTGTACTGGCTAAGATTAGAGGCGGATATTGAGAAGTGGATCACAGACTGTATACGTTGTAAATGTCTTGTAGTAACGGATCACTTTATATTATATTTATATTCGTCATATTGTATTTGTTAACAATGCCAATTGATATAATATTTACAATTTGCTGGTTTAAAATGATTTTCAGTATTTTCAAAGTATACGATACAACTCACATTTTGGGATGATTCTAAAGGTTCGAATTGTTTACATAAGTATTGGTCTACAATGTATTGGCATTACTTGATTGTGAAAGTCATTACATAAGGATTGTTGCATGTATATGTTTAAACGACTTTATTCAGGTACACCACAATACTATTATCAAGATTTAATAAAGCTGTTTATTTAATCAATTATGTTGTTAAGGTCTTAACTTATCCCAATTGAAAGTGCATGTGAATATGAGAATACCTAATTGTATTAAGTGTCAACTGAGTGTAAAGTGCAAAACAAACAATTGTATTGGATCATATCAAATATTATTAAGCATAAAATTTCTATATATGATAACACTAATTTATTTTTTTGAAAAGAAAAATGCATGTACAATCTTAAGAGATGACATCACTTATGTGTTGTTAAAGTTAATCAATTTAAGGCAGTATTATTGCTCTTCAACATTTTTACTCCTACCATCTCTTACCATGTCAAACGTATGTATGCGTATATATTCGGAAATACTACAAGTAACTCTTTATAGCTCATATTCACACTTTATACCGCTAAAAAGTTATCTACTTGTTACCACATATTTCGATTTTATTAATCATAACAGAATGTTGTTAAACTTGACTAAAAATACAATAACGGTTTTTGTCGCACATCGGTGTGGGGTTCGTGCTTTGTATGTGTTGTTGTCTGCTCCCGACAACGCACGATTCAGTCTCAAGTAACACGCTCTATCCTCCGTAATGACGTTTCCTATTGTTTCCGTTCTGCGTTGTCGGTCACTTGTTAACCGTCCAACATCTTCTCTTTTACTCTCTATATCTGGAGATGTTCATCCATATCCAGAACCAACTTCCACTGCGGACGACCTAAATTCTTCATTTCTTTCATATTCTTACAGTGACTTAATCAACAGTGGGCTCAGCGTTGTGCATTTCAATATTCAGAGTCTACGATCAAAACTTGAACTCATAGAGGTCGAACTTCAAAACTATGACATTCTTATATTTTCTGAAACCTTGCTTTCCCCTGAGATTTCCAGCGAAAATATAAAAATTGCCAATTTTAGCCAACCATTCCGTTGTGACAGAGTAGGTAGGCCTGGAGGCGGGGTTGCAATTTACGTTCGTGATGGTATCACAGCTACCGAAAGGACTGACCTGTCTCTTAACGGTATAGAGGCCATGTGGATAGAAATTAACATTAATAGGAAACTAGAACTCCGCGAGTCGGATGTGTCGCCTGACGAATTATTTACTGTCGACATTATAGCTGTTAGTTTGGCATTTTATTCATTTATAGACCATGATGTTGCCATTTAACTTTCAAGTGTAGGTGGCATTTGAACTGAAGGTAACAACGTTAAGCCAGGAGCAAGCAATTGGTTTTATAAGCAAAATTGAGCACAATAAATATTGAAGTCAACTACGATCCCCTTCAAAAAGATCTATCCATCTATTAAGTTTCAAGATGATAAGTCTTTTAGTCGAGATATGCCCCGGACAAAATTTAAGCTTGAAAATTAACAAAGGGCAATAACTCTAAACATATAGATGCAAGAGTTACGGTTTTTGTGCACTGCACTTTCCCTCAATCAGATACACCTACGGAATAAGTTTCAGGTTGATACCTTCTATAGTTCACGAGATATGCCACGGACAAAACCTAAGCATGACAATTAACAATGGGCAATAACTCTATAAATATGGCAGCAAGAGTTACGGTTCTTGTGCACTGCACTTACCCTTAATGAGATCTATCTAGCTATGAAGTTTCAAGTTGATACCTCTTATATTCTTCAAGATATGCCCCGGACAAAACTTTAAGCATGAAAATTAACAAAGGGCAATAACTCTAAACATATAGATGCAAGAGTTACTGTTATTGTGCACTGCACTTTCCCTCAATCAGATATACCTACGGAATAAGTTTCAGGTTGATACCTCCTATAGTTTACGAGATATGCCACGGACAAAACGTAAGCAAGAAAATTAACAAAGGGCAATAACTTTAAAACTAAGAAAGCAAGAGTTACTGTTATTGTGCACTGCACTTTCCCTTAATGAGATCTATCTAGCTATGAAGTTTCAAGTTGATACCTCTTATATTCTTCAAGATATGCCCCTGACAAAACTATAAGCATGGAAATTAACAAAGGGCAATAACTTCAAAACTAAGAAAGCAAGAGTTACTGTTATTGTGCACTGCACTTGCCCTCCATGAGATCTATCTACATATGAAGTTTCAATGTGATAACTCTTATATTCTACAAGATATGCCCCGGACAAAACTTTAAGCATGAAAATTAACAAAGGGCAATAGCTCTAAACATATAGATGCAAGAGTTACGGTTTTTGTGCGCTGCACTTGCCCTCAATTAGATCTATCTACATATGAAATCAAGTTGATACCACTAATAGTTTAGAAGATATACCCCGGACAAGTGAAAATGGGACGCTGACGCCGCCGCCGCCGCCGCCACCGACGCCGCCGCCACCGACGCCGCCACCGACGCCGCCGCCGACAAAAGTAACCCCTATATGTCGTCTTTTCAGGCGACACAAAAACTATTTGTTGGTGGATTCTATCGCCCCCCAAACTCTAACAATAACCATTAGAACCTTATGTAATACAGCTTTGGCCGAGCATTTTACCAAGCTGCCGAAGACATTCTTATCGTAGGAGATTTCAATATTAACCAATTAATTCCATCCAACAAACTTTCAAATCTTATTAATTCATACAATGCATATCAATTTATAGATAATCCCACTCATTTCACAGAACATTCAAACAGTATTATTGATGTATTTATCGTAAAGCATGCACATAATGTAATCTCCAGCTTCGTATCAGATCCTATCACCCCAGCTCTAACAAGATATCACAGCCCAATAGTCTGCGTACTTAAATTTACAAAATTAAAAACAAGCAATTATAAACGCCATATATGGCTTTCCGACAAGAGTAACTATGGCGAATTCCGAAATAATTTGCAAGCAACAAACTGGGAAACAATTCTCAACTCAAACACCATCGATCAGACAGCATCAAGTATACCAGATACAATTATCTTAGCAACTTTACAAACAATACCAAATAAAAATGTAACAATAATACCTAATGCCATCCCTTGGATAAACAATAAGATTCGCAAACAAATAAAAATCTGGAAAAAATACACAAATTAGCTAAGCGAAAACACACTGAAACAGCCTTGTCAAATTTTAGGAGGTCCAGAAATAAAGTCATATACCCAATTCGAAAGGCAAAATAAGAACATGAAAACTAGTTAATCATTCAAGTTAATAGTAGCAATTTATCATCTAAAATGGTTTAAACTAGTAAAAAACCTAACAAATAAACACACAAATGCAATTTTACCAACATTAGTAGAAAATGATCTCACTGCGTTAACAGATGAAGAAAAAACTGAAATTCTTAACAAATATTTCTGTAAACAATCAACACTTCCAGATGAAAACACTCAAACGCTCCCTCACGAACGAAATGCTACTCCAGACTTATCAGACGTCGTCATCTCTCCTCAAGATGTATTAGACGCGATCACCTCTATCGACCCTTCAAAGGCATGTGGACCCGATCTTGTCAGTCCTAGACTTATACGAGAAGGTGCACCTGTCCTTGCTATGCCTTTATCCATATAATTTACTTGCAAACGTTTCTCCGTCTAATCCAGCCAACTATCGGCCTATTTCGTTGCTCAGCTGCCTTTGAAACTGATGGCGCACCGTATCCATAAGGTTCTTTATAACTATCTCGTTAGTAACAAACTGTTATCCCCTCTCCAGTCAGACTTTATCAAGGGTGACTCTACAATCAACCAGCTTAAATTCTTATACAATGATGTCTGCAAAGCGCTTGACGATGGCAAAGAAGTTCGCGCAGTCTTCTGTGATATTTCTAAAGCGTTCGATAGGGTCTGGCATCGAGGTCTCCTCCACAAACTATATGCTCTTGGTATTTCTGGCTCTTTGCTTCGTTAGTTCTCTTCCTATCTATCATTTCGCCAACAGCGTGTGTTATATACTGGTTTCTCGTCATCTTGGTCTTCTGTCAACGCCGGTGTCCCCCAGGGGTCAATTCTCGGCCCACTTCTCTTTCTCGTTTATATAAACGATATCACAACGGACATCAATGCCAATATTCGCTTATTTGCTGACAATACAAGTTAATACATCGTGGTCGACCATCCCAACAAAGCTAGCACTGTACTTAACAGAGATCTTCAAACCTGCTGGTCCTAAACATGGCTTGTTTCTTTCCTAGAAAATACAATAAGCCTGAACATCAAAGACTTAACATGAACCATATTCCATAAGAACAAGTCGTGTCACATAAACATCTCGGTATAACAGTCTCAAACGATGCCAAATAGACACAGCATATCACTCTAATGTTGGGAAAAGCTTGGCAACGTATCGGTCTGCTTAGGTCCTTAAAGTGTCACCTTAATCGTCCCTCAATAGAAAAAAATGTACATGTCTTTCATTCGACCCCTTTTGGAGTATGGTGACATCTTATGGGACAACTGCACAAATCAGCAAAAATCTGTGCAAAATGAGGCTGCCCGAATAGTTTCCGGTGCTACTAAATACTGTAATATCAACACAATGCTCGCTGAACATAAATGGGAGTGCCTAGCAGACAGGCGTAGAAAACACAAGCTTGTTACCTTTTACAAAATAAACCACTCACTTTCTCCTAAATATCTAACATATCTTATTCCCGCACAAGAACAAACACGATGCAATATTCGAACTGCCAACAACACCCCAACTATTATAGTAAGAACACAACTCTTTACTTCCAGCAACTATATGTGAATGGAATAAACTTCCATACAACATCAAAATTCTGTCGTCTTTGATATCATTTAAGAAATCTCTTAATCCAAACATGTCCAAAGCCAAACAATTATTCAGCTTTGGATCACGCACTGGACAAATATTACACACCAAATTAAGACTTCGCTGTAGCTCACTTAACTATGACCTCCATCGAAGATCAATAGTCGATTCCCCTTTGTGTCGTTGCGGATCCATCGAGACTGCCGAACACTTCTTACTTTATTGCCCACTGCTTGTAGACATTCGTCGCCACTTCTTGAGCAATATGCCATGTGCACCGATTGATCAAAATCTACTCTATGGAAACGAAACTCTTTTATTTGAACAAAACAAAGTAATATTTTCACTTGTGAAATTGTACATAACTGCCTCTAGGCGGTTCGGTAGCAATGAGCAGCAACAAACAATCCACAAAGACCAACCCTCTCTGGCGTATCGGGCTGATCACACCTTCCCCATAATCGGTGTGCGACCAACAATTTTCATTTTTTATCATTTTTAGATAATATTAAAAAGACAAAAGCTATAAATTATACTCATTGTCAATGTAGCATATGCCATGTCTCATCTGTTTCTTATGCACTTTATCTAAGTAGAGGAGCAGAATTAATATAAGTTAGTTCTTGTTTTCTAATCCTCGAACATATTGTGATGTATTCCATTTCTATACATATAACGTTTTTATGTTTGTATGCTATTTGTCAAATAAATAAAATTTAAACTAACGGATCACTTTACCCGTTTTGCAAAAGTCATACCTTGCAAGAAAATAACAGCTCTTGTCACAGTAAAATCTATGTATAATAATATTATTGTACATTTCTCCTTTACAGAACAATTTAACTAATAGCAGTCATGGAAGAGATGTCGACTGCAAACTTATTAGGCCTCTATATGAACTGGCCAATGTTACCACCCATTCTGGAACGGTTCAACTGTACCTTCTTTTTAAAGATGCTTGGCACGTTAACAGATGACCAACCAGAAGACGTACTGCCCGACATATTTCGGACCGTTGATACAAGCGTACAATATCACTAAACATGTATTGACGGAATTTTCCACACACTGTTTAATGTTTGGCTGGCATCCCAGATTGTCCGTCGATGCTCATTTTGGAACAGATCCTACGTTAGCCATGTACGTGAGCGGATGCGTTGCAAACACAGGGTGAAAAGTGGACATGGGTTATTTACGTCATCGCTAACATTCCCGATCCGATTGTTCTGGTCAATCAAGTTCAGCTAGACCCTCCGAAGGGATCTGTCCTCAGAGTGCATTGTAATTTATAACTCCCTTTTGTTTATATCCCACGGGAGAACATTACCCATATTCCGTCGCCTACCAAACCGTCGAATACACAGCATAGGCCTTGAACTCGAGCATTTCCTCGCGACGAGAGTGATTCCAGGATCGATTCGGATTCTTGCGATAGCATTACATCTCAGTAATATCTCAGCCTGCCCCCTCACCGATGGTCCCAGCTGATACGCACATCCGGCTCTACGCAAGTCGTGAATACACAGCAGTGACTTCTGACCAACTATCTGGGTCGATTCAGCCCCTAAAGGTCAATTCACGTTTGGTATCTACAGAAAACCATAGCCGAACCCCTCATAGTGACAACACTCCAGATCGTTATTTGCCTCCACCACTACCGAAATTTGCTATATAATCACCGGTGCTACTTCCATGGCGTTCTCCTCGTCCAGCGCTATGGAGAATGGGTTTCGCAATGTTCTGCACAGGAGCATGTTTATAACATTAAACTTATTTTAATATGTTTTGATATAAACCCAGTTTCATGAGATAATGAAATAGTTTATTCTTTGTTTCAGATTGTTATGGATAAGTTTGATGAAATACTGATTTTTTTTCAGAGCTCACAATTTATTTATTTGATTATACGTTTAGTTTTCTGAACTTATAAATGTTTTCTATGATGTTGAGAGTTAGTTTCTTGTTTTGCAACAAAGATATGTGCGCATACATATATTACACATATTGTTTAGTATGTGTCGGTTTTTTATAAGGCAATTAACATTGTACTATTTTGCATATAGTGTTAGTAGACAACTTTTGGTAATAGTTTTGGTGAGTTTGTGATGAACATGGAATAACCTTAAATATGCTTCGTTTCTCGTATCATATTTTTTTTTTAAATACGAGAACAAAATTTCTTTTGAGGTGGGGGTGTAACAGGGGTTATATTTAAGCGTTTATGCTCATTTATTGTTATTGCCTGCTTGCGTTTAGATAGCACGTACATTATCTTAGCTTGTTTGTGAGAGTGGTCAGTCAGTGTGTACGCATTATAGTGGTCAAACAACTATCAATTGGTTAATTATTATTAGAATTAAATTATGTACGAAATCACATGTAACATTCCCGCCATTTTATGTCTCGGGCATTGGTGTCAGAACTTTGATACTTTTTTTCTTTCATGCTTTACGATGAAATATGGGGTTTTAACAGTGAAATAACAACAGTGAAAATATCAATTTGATATTTTCACTGCAAAATAAGGAGTGAAAATATCAACTTTCAGAACTACTTTGAAATTCCTTTGTTGTTACATGTACTAGCCTTGATCAAAACAGAACACTGGACTTCAGTAAATTATGTCAAAAATGTTAAGAAAAATAAAGAAATGTTTTATATATTTAAATAAATATATAAATTATTTGAAATTAACAACTTACCGTTTATTACCGGTTATCCCGTTTATCAAACATTTTACTGATCTTTGAAGCTGAATGTTCAAACACTTGCTTTCGTACTAAACAAATTACAGACAAAAACAACTGTTCGAACATAAATGAAACTTTATATCATCGTTCAAATGTATATTGAACTGTTAACCGTTGTAGAACGTAAAATGAGCTTCCTAGAGAATTCACACAACAATTTACAGATAGATCCGATATTTTTTACCCCACCCACACCTCAAAATGTGTCAACAAACTAGCGTGGCATTTACTCTTTATCTGGAAAACAAACCTTTAAAGCGAAACAGACTGGTCTCTGACAGTAAGATGACTGAATATTAACTTACTATAAAAACACGCGTACATGCAGTCTTAAACTAAGAAGAATAGTTAAAATTCAATGAGTATCCACATTTGTTTTGCTTACACATTTGACCTTCCAAATTTTCATTCTTTAAATAGCGGCGTAGTAATTTGGTTTTGTATTCATGCTCATCTTAAAATAAAAAGTGTTATAATTATTTTTTTTAAACATATGTGCACTAATAATACTTCATTGTTTACTGTTCATAAAGCTTTGCAATAAAAAACGAGCGACAATTAAGCTATAAGAATGAATAGCAACGAACTATTTCTCAGCAAACCGAAAGTAGAAAAGTTGACAGCTATAATTGTGCATGAGGGGTGCCCCACGGGTAGCAGCGTAAAGCCCACCCTTTTCAAAAAAGGGGATTATTCAGAAATAAAATAAAAAAATAAAACTCCGAAAATAAGCATAAAAGAAACAGAAAATTTATTTATTTCAGTGTAAGATCGTATTTAATTTCACTTTTGATCATAAAAAAACTACATTTTCGCCACTCGTAAAAATATGTTTTTCTATGACACTCGTGAAATAAAATACGATCTTACACTGAAATAAACAAATATCCTCTATATATTTACTAATTTTAGCATTGTTGCAATATAATACTTTTTACAAGGCTGGTACGCGTCATTTATTAACTTTGCTGTATTTAGTTTTATTTTTATTTACTAGGTACTTTGTATTTAATTTATTTGGTGAACATATTCATTTATGTATATTAATAAGTTGTTTTGAATATATCTTTAGACCATTTATAAAGTTCTCCAGTGTTTTCCCTTGTGTTTTGAAATAAAGTATATCAACCGGTTTGACATCCATCGTACTTATATAATGTACCCCGGTTAAAATTGTTCATGTAATTATACAAAGTCAGCAGATTTGAAAAGATTCGCTCATGGTTTTGGACAAAAATAGTTTTCCTGCAAATGCATCAGAAAACACTCATTGTATTAGTATATCTAACTGTTAGATACCAAAAATGCAAAAAAACAACAAATTAGACTGGGCAATCCAAATTCATTCCTGTACTTTGCCACTAATTAAATCATACTCACCATTATCATAGTCGAACTCCGACCAGACATGCAAGTATCACCCTCATCATAACCGTACTCCGAAACATATGATCTCATACTCACCTCAATTATTATATCAGCCTTTCATTCATTTTTGGTGTACTCAATCAACTTAAATCATGATACTCGCCATCATTGCCTTTATAAGACAAAGATTTGACACCAGACTTACCAAATTAAGTATATGAACGTCCCAAAACACAAATGGTATCCTCACCTTCATCATTTCAAAGATCTCGTTGATACACGCATGTGTGACGGTCACATGCCTTTTGAATGCAAGAACTGGCCATTTTCAGGTCATTCAGTTTATCAGTTTAATAAACTGATCCCCAATTTCTTTATCTCAGTAGGCTCAAATCGATTATTTTAATTAGCCAAATTCAGGGCGGGTAATCGACCTGCACCGTACCATTTCAAATGTAAAACAAAAACCGGCCATCTGAAAAGGTATGTTTTTAACTATTTATCCGTTTCGTTCAATTCAATTTACCATGCGCATGTAACTTTTGTTCTAAAATAGGTTTCTACTCGAAGTATGTATCAAAAGATGTGGAAAAGTGACTAGCAGGTTCATAACTTTATTCCTTCTTCAAGTTTATTCTAAAAACGGCGAAATAGTTAAAAACAGCAGTTTTTGGTTACATTTAAAATGGTACGATGCAGGTCGATTACCCCCTCCTGAAATTTGGATTAAAATGGATATTGATAAAGAAAAATGTTTATTTTGATAATCATACAGATTATTTCTTAATATTTTCTAAATATTCTAGAAGATGTAAATATAACATATTTTATAGAACAACAACAATATTGGGATAAGCTTAATCCTGTTACGAGGGATTTAAGAATTTTCGTGAAATTAGGGCCTACTCTTTGCCTTAAGGGATTAACTTATTAAAATATGACTATGAAACCAGGCCCCAATTTTTCGAAACTTCTTAAGCTTAACAGGCTTAAGTCGCTTATTTTAATTAGCCAAAATACATACTGAAAATGGATTCTGATAATTGAAAAATGGTTTATTCTGATAATCATACAGATTATACCTACATAATTATTAAAAGTTCTTGAAGACGTAAATATAACACATTTTAAAGAACAACACAAATAGGGAGATTAGCTTATGCACCAGTCAATTGTAACCACGCCCCATCCCCCCCCCCCAGGTCAGGGGGTTTACCTGGGATAGCCGAGGAAAAGGGCCGTTTTATTTTACTTTCCATGTGGCCCCACAGGGCCGGTTGACCACGGTGGTTTTGTCTTAGCGTCAAATTTAGCGGATATTTGGCCTTATATAGAGTCTCTTAAGGTTCGGGGGCATTTGGCCGGGGTTTTACCATCAGTTTGTCCCCGCAGGACGGCGATTTTACCCGGTGTTGGCTGGACCGAAAGTCAAAGTCCCCCGTATCTGGGTGCGTGGTTATAATTGACTGGTGCATTAATCCTGTTACGAGGGATTTAAGAAGTTTCGTAAAATTTGGGCCTACTCTTTGCCTAAAGGGATTAACTTAATTAAAATATCACTATAAACTAGGTTAACACACGAAACGCTCGAGTCATTTGCAACTTTACGCGCTGTGCAACATGCAACGGTTCATAACCAAATCGGCAGGTAAATATATTGCAACGGTGACCGTTGCCTTTACCGTTGCCTTGTAAATTCGTAAAAGCATAAAGACATATTTTATATTGCAACGTTGACCGTTGCGTTTGCCGTTGCGTTGTAAATTCGTAAAAGCATAAAGATAAATTTAAAGTGATAAGTTGTAAATGCTCTTAGTCGGTGTTCACTATGTAGTTTGCATGAGCAGTGATATTTGTATATATGTGCAACTTTGACAAATATATCTTAAGTAAGCGATGTATTTTAGCTACTTGATTAGATTACGTATGCAGCTATGGTAAATGCTTTTCCTCTCACCAATTAAACAAAATAAAATAAACATGTATTTGTTGATGAAACTCTTTTGTGCTTAGTGAACAGAATTGCGTATGGGTATGCGACAAATCGTGGTTGTCATGGATATTCGTGCAATGATTTAGATTATATTTATAGTCAAATCGGTCTTTAAATAGTTTTTAAAGGAGAGTGAAGCATGTTTTTTAAGTGTGTTAAAACTGTTTTATGGTTACATTCGAAGCGAGAAATAACTTATAAGCGTTCAAGTGAAGCATGTTTTTTAAGTGTGCTAAAACTGTTTTATGGTTACATTCGAAGCGAGAAATAACTTATAAGCGTTCTTAGTATTGCCAAATGACAAGATTTCCATGATGTTTAACAGATGACAATCTTCATTGGGAGTTCAATGGAGTTCAAAGGAGTTCCATATGGACATGTTATCTTTGCCCGTGGGCAAGATTAAATTTTCTAGCAAGGTTAAATTAATTTAGATCTACTTATCTCTTATCTGAGTTGGGAGAAACTTGCATGAAAATAAGAAATTCATTTTACAATTATACAACACCCATCAGTCTTTTTTTTCTTTAAACCATTGACTACTTACATAAGTGAGTTTTAAATATTGAAGACCTCTATAAAATATAAGAACACTAAGTTGGTATGTATAAACATCTTAAAAAGACATCCGGTATAAGTTTGCAAATCCGTTTTTTTATTATCTTAGATATCAACTTCAAAAGCAACAGATAGACAGTTTGCGCATTAAATGAGAAATATTTGAAGTAAAATTCCCAAAAATGTTTTAAGAAATATGAAAATTATATTTCCAAAATTGATTTCTCCCGTTGGCCTACAATTGGAGTTTAGGTCCCCAGTATTAAAATCAAAGAAAGAATCAATTTGATTTTGTAAAAACGACTCTTCAATTTGGGAAATTACCAATTGGATAATTAAATTCCCCAGTCAATTTCTGTTGATAAAATTCAATTGGCGAATACAAAAGTTGGGGAACACAGAAGTTGGAGAAAGCAGCAGTTGGAAATTTCCACAGTATAGCAGCTGCTGGGGGAAATAAAGTTTGGGAGAAATAAAGTTGGGGAGAAATAAAGTTGGGAAGTACACATACAGTGGTGATTTTTTTTATGAAGCTAATTAGTAAGATAGTACCTGATTTCTCGTATAACATCGGCTTTCTAACATGTGATCTATCTAAAGCAGTTATAATGCCAAACTGCGTCAGATGTGTTTTTTCATTATCTTTTTTTTTCCAAACAATGTTTCAACCAAATGCACAATCGCTTATAAAATGAAAGAAAATAAAACTAGAATTCCTTCTTCGAATTCCTTGGTATGCATTCGATTGACCCCATTCAATTCAGTAAACCAGATTGAAGGTTAAAGAGTACTCTAGGCATGAAGCAAAACGGTTTTTATTTGGAGCTCCTCGGCCTTTTTTTCAAAAACAATCTCGGATGTATTTGGACGGTTTACATACCAAGAAAAGTGGTACGTATAAATATTATATCGCCGAGAATTGTAAACTATCATAGCAAAACCACTTCTTTCAAGATCCTATGCATTGTACCCTGTTTCAAATCAAATCAAATCAGTTTTTCACACCGCATACTATAGGGCCTTTAGATTTCATGAACATCAAAAAACATTTTAAATCATTTAAGTATTTCCTAAAACTTATAGAAATGCATGTACAGTACTATAGTTTTACAGATGATCTGTTCAGCGCATCTTCATCAAAACCGGTTTATCACTTCAAACAAGTAGATCATAACTTAGTTAGCAGAAGCCAGCCAGGGATTCAGAATCTTGGGCAGTTTGTTCACATTTCATGAACAGTTACCTAGCGTTTCATATCATTTATTCACCCGAGTCCAGTTTCTTAAACAATATACATCAGTATGACCCTTAGCTGACAACAGCACTTAAAAAGGATGAAATGCATCTTGAATCGTACTGGCTGAAGTCGCAATACCGAACACTTATGGATTTTTTTTACAATTATCTTGAAGAGTTTTTGTTGTATCAAGTTATAATTGCGTATGTAACATATTTGGTTAATGTGAAATCTGACAGACATAAACCAAAACATAAAAAGACAACTGGCTGTCTGTTTATAATTGTTCTTCTTTATTATTACAAACATTTACATTTATTTAAGCGATCAATTAGCGAACATTCAAACCAACACATAATCCGTGTTTTGATTTATTTATATAGTCAAATATAACCAATTCATACAAATCCATTTAACACATTATGTGTAGTTTGATGTCAAAATGTTTTAAGATTTTTATTACGAATATTTTATTATATCCTCCTTTGAAAAGAATTTGAACAAAGATTTAAATACTTTCACATAATAATTTAAAGTGAGATGAAATATGAACATATATATATATACATGGAGCATGGTTGTGAAAAGACAAAAGAAATGAAACCTCAACGTCTATAAGTCTTTAATATGGATTCAGTAAAAATAAATGCGCTAAATATTTCATGTTGATAACGAGTTCAACTATTACTTAATATAGAACAACACAAGTGCGTACAATCATAACATAATTCTATCATTGTTTTTGAAGTCACTAACTGTATCTAATTGAGCCGAAATCAAAATACAAGGATATGCATACCATCGATTCTATGATATTAAAACAAAAGTGTGAAAGTGCCAGTTTAACATTTTGCCTAATTGAGGCAAAAGCGAAAGACACTAGACAAATGTTTGACTATCACTTGTATAATAAATAATTATATTGGATTAATCAGAAATAGTTCTTATACTGGGTGTAAAAATGTCACATTTTGAAACTTAAACATTTCTATGTCATTATTACCGGATCTGTTTCAGGAGCAGGGTTTTACAAGTAAATGTTCTTTGCTTATAATGCTCTTGTTCAGAGATACATGAGGTTGTTAAAATATTTAAGATTGTAATCCAGTATTTAGTTTTTTATTTGTTTAAATGTTTAGAAGAATAAATAAAGAAACATTGAAATTCTAAAATGTATAAACAAACACAAAATACATATCAAATTTACACCAACAATCTGCTATACATTTTTTGACATTGATAAATGAACTACAACAACTTTTATCATTATTAACATTTTTAATGTTATTCCCAATGATTTAAAGTCTGAATCCTTTGATATAATTGTTATTTCTTTTTGAGGATCTTTGTCCATGTCACAAATTCTTTGATGTATTGTTTTGTGGAATTGTTAAAAGACCTGTGTTCAGAGCCATTTACCTAGGTCGAACATGATCACTAGAAACTGTCCTTGTACAATCTTGGAATTGGATTTTCAGCATATCACCTATAAAGAGAAAACACACAGTCATAGTTAATGAAGTCAAGTTTTCATTTTTTTTTTTTTTTTTTTTTTTTTTTTTTTTTTTTTTTTTTTTTATAATTTAATGCAAATAAATAACACTGACCTAAATCTCAGTTATGCACGGTATTTGATGATGTTGCATACATAACTTTAGATTCGGTTACATTTTACAACTTATACAATCTAATCTATCAACAATTTTAAGTATTCAGTATCTAAGAAATATTTTAATGGATGTCTACAAAGAATAAATGATTTAGCACAGAATCAATAAACTAGGACATAAAAAGGACATACCAGCCATTAGGATTGCAAGAACATTTCCAGGGTAGAATTCATCTAAAATGTTCCCTGGTGCCCTATTCTTAAACAAGGCGTTGACTTAGTCACCGACATTGAATATTTCCTGAAAGTAAAATTTTATTTTTTCAGTGTAGATCATGAGTTTAGTTCACCAGTGTCACAGAAAAACATCATTCTGTGTCATTTTAACAACAGCTAAGGTTTGAAATTATCTCTTAATAACAAGCTTCCATTCTGGGGTGGTATTTTGCAACACGTCTGATAATACAACAAAGGTATTTTACAATTAAAGTGCATTTACATCATATTTTATCCCTTTAGATTGTACCTGTTCTTTTCTTAACCCTGTAAACCAATTTTTAAGTTACCCATTTTTACTGGGCATCTGGTTCTGCTATTTGAATTGGTTACGGTCTGTCCTCTGATAACGGTTTGTGATGGTATTGACAATTGTTGTGGCTTCTGGGGTAAGGAAGATATCATCGATATCATCAATTTCTGGATTGGAGATATTGCAGTTTGTTGTCGTTGAAGATTCATTTTGATATGTGTCAGTAATTTCAGACTTTGGAGTGATGCTGGTTGATGTTGGCGGCATTTGGGGCTCCATGTTTATATCTGGTAGAGAGTTGTTGGTGAAGATGTCTTGAATGAAGGTTCTTGCGTATGGATCATTAGTAGTTTCAAAGTCTGAGATGGACGTCCCAGTGAGTGAGACCTTATATGTATCAATCAAAACGGTCCTTCGATATTATGGCATATTCCCACATTTGCATGGCTACAGTATATTCAAGATTTTTTAATGCACATGTAATAAAATGTGACTTAAAATTGCAAGGAATGTTGTTTTTTTACATTAAATTGAATGATTGGAAAAAAACTTGGACTGTAAACACTGTTTCACTTACGGCGAATACAGGGCGGCTGTACCGACAAGTCCGATTTCCAGGATTTCCAGCAAAGTTGAGGATTTCTAATCGGGCCTGAAATAATTTTAGTTTATAATAATCAATTTTTCTGTAAGGATTTCAGTATTTTACTGTCAATATTTTACTTATTGTCCATTCTGAATTTCATCAGAAAACACTTTTACTGAATTATAGCAGCAACTAGTGAGTGATAGGGTGGGGGGGTTGTGCTATAAATATATATTATTATTGAAAGTATGTGGTATGATATATGATTAAAAGAAATTGCGGGAATGAATGTTGTGGTCCTTTCACCGTTTGACAATTTTTAGGGAATTTCTTCCGAACTATATTTTTTATGTAGCATAATAATAAGTTATTCAATCATGCTAGTGTTTTATTTTTTACATTACTTTACACTTTGATATTCCTCTTACTTATTATTCTGTTATTTTTTGTTAGTTTACATATATACATTATATACAAAATTTACATACAACATATATTTAATCAAAAAGTTTTAATGGTGGGAGTGCTGCTCCTAGTTGTTTCATCCTCTTTGATGGTTTTCTGGGGGTGGTAGGGACTGCTTGAAGGCGGCTTTCTTTCTTTTCTGCTGTTATTCGGTTGAATTCTTCGTCGATGAATTGCCTGAGTAGTGGCAGAATGACTGGTGAGTCCTTCGATAGTAGATCCCTGGAATTTGTTTGTGTTCCGACGTCTATGTCCATTGGTTCTTCCCTTGGGGGTGTATCTTTCTCGGGGTGTATCTTGTGTTGATGAATCCTGAGTTGACGGTTCTGAAGGTATGTTTTCGTTCATCATGTTTATTATTTCTTTCTTTCCTTGGTCTGAGAAAGAATCTAATCCCGAATCACTGAGGGGTGGTTGTGTGTCTGGCATATCTGTCCTGTCCATCTTCTTCTGTGATTTTTTTTGCCTCATATATTGTGATTTCTACGTCGGTGTGCCACATTATTTGCTCATTTTGTTCTATGTCATTTATTGTGGCGATGTCTAGCATCTTTCTGAACACCATTCTGAAGTATTCTGGGTTGGCCTTCTTGTTTGATGGCTTGATTTTGAGTGCGTCTGACTGTCTGAGGTGTAGGAAGGAGAACATTCTGTTTGTCAGTGCCTGTTTTTCTTTTGATATGTATTTCCATACTGGGGTGTTTGTCGTTAGCAGTACGGGTTTTCTCTTTAGTAGTTCTTCTTTTGTTCCCTTTGCATTCACATACAGTTCTTCTCCGGCAAATACCTGTTTGTATTGTTCTGCCATTTCTTGTGTGGAGATTTTCAATTCCGATATTAATATTATTTCTTTGTCTGTACATTCCTGGAATGCGAATTCTTTTGACGTGATATGCATTCCGACTTTGTCTATGGCTGGGAGTACTGCCGTGGTCCAGAATGTTTTTTCGGCATTGGATGCCCCTTGTAAATATATGTTTTTTTTCTTTGCTATTTTACATCCCAACACCAAGTACAATGCTCCCAGAAATGTCTGCGGATCTATGTTCTGTTCCTCACATCAAATGTGGAGGAGTGTTTGTGTTTCTGCCACACTGAGGTAATCTTCATTCTCTTCCTCGTCTTCATCCATGAATTTTTCTAGGTATGTCCTCTTGTCTGATTTTCTTCTAAGGACTACTTCCTGAGCTGCCCGTTTTACCATGGTATTGCTTTGCGGGTGTCTGAGGAGTTGGATCATGGTGTTTGCTTCAGTTTGGTCTGTTTGTTGCAGTAGTTTGTCGAATAGTTTTAGTTTGTCAATTGTGTTTTGTCTGGTCATGTATTCTACCAGGGTTTCCGTCATTTCCATAATCATACTTTTTTATTGTCGAATGTTTTTGATTTAAGATTCGTCATTCCTTTTGGAGATGCTTTTGCTGCTGCTGGACTTAAACAGGTTCTTTACTGACGCCATTTGGTCCGTCAATGTTTTGTTGTTTGATCCCATGTATTCTTTTGGGTTTTTTAACATTTAGTTGAGGAAGTTGGGCACCTGTTTTATTGTCTGTGTTCTTACTATTCCCCCCCCCCATAAATTGTATGCACGTTTTTGCCGTCTTGAACATTGTGTTCTTGGCGATATGCGCCTCATTTGTTTCCGGAATCACTGCCGGATGAATATGCTTTCCGTTGATTTCGCAGTTTTCATTTATGTCCCCGTCATGAAATGACATTGTTGTCGTGTGTTTGTTTATATATTTTTTGAATGCATCACATGTTTTTCTTTCATCGTCTGTCCTTTGGTTATAAAACCCTCGTGGGGTCATGTATTTATATACTACTTCATCATAGAGGTAATCCTCGTTGTCCGTGTAGTCTATATATTCAGTCAGTATGTTTCCGTCATACTCTTTTTCATATTTTCCCTGTGATGATTTTTTTGGCCAAAGCTGCCCTTATTGTGTCTTTGTTTAAAAATGATTCACAGTCTGTTATTACTACAGAGTACCCTGGTCTGTTTTGTATTTTAGTTTTCATTCTCGTTTTTATCTACATGGCAATTCTCGACTGCGCAGACGTCATCTGAAATTACTTATCTACTATGTTACCGCGTATTAACAATGTCATTCCCTCTGCCGAGACAGGGGCTATTTGTATTTTTAATTTCTTTATCACTTTTTCTACATCCAATTCTGTGTTCAGTTCTGTGTTTCCTAGGTTTGCTTCTGTCGTTTGTAATGTTGCTATGTCATTTTCGTGTATTGCTATTTGTAGTTGGTGTTGTGTCAGTATTCCTTCTGTTGTTGTTGTTGTTGTTTGTATGCCAGTTATTGTCTCGTTCAGTCCTCTTATTTTTGTTCGTATTGTTGTTAGTGTTCTTTGTATCTGTGTTTGTTTTTATACGTTGTTTCGTACTAAGATTTCTGTTTGTTCTGCAATTCCATTTATATTCGGTATTGCTGATTTCAGGTTTGTTATGTCCGAATTATGTGTGTTGTTTATTGTTTTTATTTGACTTATTGTCCCTTTTATGTTCTGTATGTTTTCTGATGCTGTGACTTGTATTTGTTTTACGTAGTGTGTCACTTTCCTTACTGTGTCAAGTCATTTTTGTACCGTATTTACTATTGTTGCAACGGTCACATAGTCCTGTACATGGTCTAGATCTATCCAGTATATTGTCAGTTCCCCATGCCCAATTCTGAGTAATGTATTGTCTATTGTTATCGAGACTGTGAGATCCTTATGCGGTGTAATGTCTGTTTTCTTCGGGTTGATTGTGTATTTGATTATATGGAAGTTGCTGGGGTGTATTTTGTCTATCTTCGACATTAGTCTGATATCGTATGTTAATCTCTTTCTGGCTGTTGTTGGAAATGTTTTGTGGGTGTCTGTGTAATGATATTCTGGAAATGCAACCGCCAATATTTCCGTCGACGTAGCTGGGTTGGGCATTGCGTTTATGTCTAAATATTGTAGCTGATCAGTCTTTCGGCATGGTGCTATTTGTTTGAATATGTCAGTGTATGTTTTCTTTCCTGATATTATTGTTTCTATGAAGTTGTGTAAATTTCATGTTGTTACGTATTCGTCAGTTCTAATCATCACCACCTGTGTCTGAGTCTTCCATCTTTTGTGTTAAGTCTGGTAATATGTCTAGTATGTCCAAGTCTTTGTCCGTGTTTTGTGCAGTTTTTAATTCTGTTTTTTTCGGTACTGGCTGTTTGAAGTATGTATCAAATTTGGCTTTGTTGTCTTTTACTATTACTTGTTGCGGTAATGTTACTTTTCCGTCAGGGTTTATTAGTCTTCCCTCTTTGTCTCTTCGTAATTTTCCTGTCGCTAATCCTGCTGGTTGTACCGTGTATGGCTTCGACCTGTAAGTGTAATGGGTCTTTTTTCGTTTGTTGTATTTGTCATATAAATAATTAAACAGTTTTGGGTCTAAGTCTGTTGTTGATTCTGTGGGGTCTTTTGTTTTGTCTTTTTCTGGTGTGCTTGTTGGTTCGAATATTGTGTCATCCGCGGCCAGTTGTGATACTTCGTATTCCATTGTTTGTTCCCTTCTCGGGCCTCTTTTATATTTGTAGTTGTCGTCAAAGTCAACATTGTTCGCGTCTTGGTCATATGACAGGCCTATTTTGTGCATGGTCAGTAGTCTTGGTCTGTTGAAATTGTAATGACAGTCGGGTATTTGGCACATGTCCCATGCGTTGTCGTCTATTCAGTTCTGTGCTATGTTTCCTAGGTGCATGCTGTGTGAAGCTATGTGGTGTCTGCTACTGAACTCTATTGTGCTGGAGTATGTTACCATTATTTTTGCAGTTATATCTATTCCCCCTGTGGGTCTCCAGTGGGGGGCTATTTTTAGTAACAGAGGCATTGTTTCATCTATGAAGTTATGGTTTACTAGTGTTGCATAGTTTGCTTCTATGTCTCGTGTTGTTGTCGGTGCTTCTTTTGGAAGGAACCTGTTTGCAAATGGTACATCGAATAGGTCTGTTGTGTCAAATTTACCTATCGGATACCATCTGCATTTTGCACTGTCATACTGTGTTTCGTGGTGATATGACCCCCCTGGTTTGATCATTTTTAGCTCAACTACTCGAAGAATACGGAGAGCTATACTACTCAACCTGGCGTCGGCGTCGGCGTTGGCGTCACACCTTCATTAAGGTTTTGCATGTAAGCACCTTTAAGTCATTATCTCAGTAAATACATCAGTTATTGCATTGAAACTTTGGATATGTATTCCCAACTATCTAACCTACTAAATTAATGAAGTTAGATAACAATTATTAAAATATAATGCAAATTATAGGCCTTTATTATTCGACTTAAAAATTCTGGTTAAGGTTTTGCGTGTAAGCACACATAAGTTAATATCTCAGCAACTACTCGAGGTATTGCATTGAGACTTGATACAATGGTACTCAACCATCCATCCTACTTAATTAACGAAGTTAGATAACTCCATTTTGCAATTAATGCAAACAATTGCCCTCTATTATTTGACTTAGAAATTCTGGTTATGGATTTGCGTGTAAGAACACATAGGTTAATATCTCAGCAACTTATTGAGGTATTGCATTGAGACTTTATACAATGGTAGTCAACCATCCAACATATTTAATTAACCAAGTTAGATAACTCTAGTTTGCATTTAATGCAAAATAATTGCCCTTTATTATTCGAATTAGAAATTCTGGTTAAGGTTTTGCATGTAACCACATTTAAGTCAATATCTCAGCAAATATATTATGTATTGCATTGAAACATTAGATATGTATTCCCAGATAACACTTTTTTGAATATAATGCAATTATGGGCCTTTATTATTTGACTCAGACATTCTGGTTAAGGTTTTGCATGTAAGCACACGTAGGTTAATATCTCAGTTTTTACTGGATGGATTGCATTGAGACTTTATACAATGGTACTCAACCATCCAATCTACTTAAATGACCAAGTAAGATAACTCCAGTTTGCATTAAATTAAAATATTAGCCCCTTTTTTATTCGACATAGAAATTCTAGTTAAGGTTTTGCATGTAACACCTTTTAAGTCAATACCTCAGCAAATACATCATGTATTGCATTGAAACTTTACACACAGGCTCCCATCTATTTAACCTGCTTATTTAATCAAGTATGATAACTCTATCTTTCATAATTTATAATTGTTGCCCCTTTATTATGCGACTGGTTAAGGTATTGCATATATCTCAGCAATTATTTGATGTATTGCATTGAGACTTTATACAATGGTATTCAACCACCCAACTTAATTAAATAACCAAGTTAGATAACTGTATTTTGCAAATAATGGTGCTTTATTATTAGACTTAGAAATTCTTGTTAAAATTTTGCATGGAACCACATTTATGTTAATATCTCAGCACACCATGTATTTCATTGAAATCTAACAGTGATCCATGCATGTTTCGCCTAAACGTTTCAATCCTTACATTGAAAAGCGGCGGAATAGTCGACCGCGCTGTCTCTGTGACAGCTCTTGTTTTGTCCAATAGTCCGTTTAGGTCATTGATTATGTTATCTCTAAATTCTGCTGGTGTGTACGCCTCTCTCATACTTTGATAGAACTCAGATCCCATGTCTATTTCACAGCGTTTGAGCATTCCGTTTTCCTGTGATGTTGGGTACGGGGCCATTAGTCTTATTTGTCTGAGTCCTACTAAGCGTAACGGGTCAGTACCTATCCATAACAGGGGTTCTTGTACAAATTGATTCATTATTTGTGTACCTGCGGATGTTTCTCGATCAGATTCTTGTCGGTTGGTAATTTGATATGTCTACTTCGTGTTTTATTATTCTAAAACTACGTGCGTTTTGCCAACCATCATACCAGTTACGTGGTGTCATTGATGCTCTACATGTGTCGTATGGTACGTATTGCCAACCCCCGTCCCACCGAATGGATGTTTTATTTTCCATTAATAGTTTCATTGTTCTGTCAAAATCCATATTATTTGATACATAATGTATTAATTTTTTACTGTACTTTTTATCAAAACTACTTGTTGCAAATTGCTGGGCTATAAGACCCGGATGTTGACCAGCCGACCCATTTCCAGTTGCGCTGCTGGCTAAAGTGGAGTCGGCGGTTTCAGTAGTAGACATACCTTGTTCTCCCGGTTAATCCAACAATGTATTTATATTTGCTAACACAATTGTCACTGTCACACAAAAAAATCCGGTTTATAATTATCCTGGCACAAGTGAGACCTGGTACTCCAAGCCAGATGGTCACGTTACCATACAGTTTGCCATCAGGCTGGCCTAATTTCACATGGCGCTCTGGATGACTAACCCACGAATCTCCAAGGATTGTGTACATACTTATGTTTTAATAGGAATGTTCTGCAAAACAAATTGACAACTTAATATAACAAAAATATCATCGAACCAGCATAGTATACGTCGACTTCTATTGGTTAAACCCTAGGCCAATCTATCTTAAGTTTTTATATCGTATCATATTTCACGGTCGGTAGACCAGCGCGAATACGTGGGCTAATCTTTTAACAGAACAGAATAGAACAACATCAACAAAGACGACTTCATGTTAGACTCAACTACAACTTTAAACAACATAACTTCAAACGAAATAGTTTTAGACGAAAATAACTTTAGTCACTGCTCGCCCATTTGGGATTACCCGGTGTCGAGGGTAAAGCAACGCAAACAACAACAACAACAACGAGTCGTTTTAAATAACTAATATTTAGTAAAATATTCTTTAAGGTATATTGTCTTAACATGCATTGATCTTTGACTCTTTCATAACCATACAGCATGACCTAGTACGATCCAAACGTAGCAAATGACCAGATTATCAGATAACACTTTAGTTTCAGATCGCCCAGTTCTTAACCAGGTACATATTATGGATCTTGTGTGATAATATAGAACAAATATAATAATAAGTTTGAATTAGTACCCAGACAAAATTCCCTGCTGACGAAACCTCCTTAGCTCATTCTGCATTATGCATGCTAAACGCTATTCACAAGCCGAGCAAAACCCATTTCGCATTTTTACAAGGTCAAAACCGCTTACAATGACTTTTACAAGGCGGACGAAACCCCCGTTTTGAAAAGAGATTTAATATGGTTTGTCTGCCTGGGATGGCAATGCAGGGTTTTGCAGACATAAGTGTCTTGAAGACATAGAAATAAAATAAGCATGATTTGTTTGAATTATGGCTAATCTTTAAATTCTGAATTAACATCTTTAAACTCTAAAATAGCATACATTTCTCCATAATTTTGAAATAGAGTTTATTTAGTTTGTCTGTAAGGGCCGGCAATACTGTGTTTTGCATACAAATGTCTCTTGAAGACGTTAATAAAAATAAAAGAAAATGCATGATTTGTTTGAAATCTAGCTAAATATCTTCAAATTCTGAAATAGCATGAATTTTCTTTAATCTTGTAAAGGTATTGATTTTGGTTTGTCTGCCAGGGACGGCAATGCCGGGTTTTTCAGACATAAGTGTCTTGAAGATATTAAAAAAAAACAAAGAAAATGTTTGGTATGATTGAATTCTAGCTAAACATTAAACGTTATCTTTTTTATAATTTTGAAACAAAAAATCAATTTTGTCTGCCTGGGACGGCAATGCCGGGTTTTGCAGACATAAGTGTTTTGAAGACTAAAAATAAAAGAAAATGCATAATTTGTTTGAAATCTGGCTGAATATTATACCCAATCTTTATGCATATATTTATCTATAATCAAATTATTAAAATTAATTAGAATTTCATATCATTATACAGAAAGAAATTAGATGACTGGAACGTAACGTTACGTCTCACGTCGTGTATATAATATACTCGTTTCGGTTTCACGCACTGAGCTAAAATTTGTTGCATATCTCAACGTATTTATTCCTAAAGTGAAGATTTTTTGTCAGAATATTTTACACATTCCACTCGCGCCATGAGCCAATGAGAATTTTCCCACTAGCTCAGTGAAATATATTTCATAACATATATTCTCTACGTATATAGCTTTTTCTTACAAAACTGATATAACGTTCAGTATAAATGTAAAAAATGCCTTGACGTCGACGTCATTTATAATATACGTTGACCAATACAGAATATTAAATGAGTTTAATTGTTGGATTTGTTAAACAAGTTGAATAAAATGATGAAATGCGAGGCTCTTAAACTCGTTAAATAGAATTGATAATATGCATATCATTGTATTCAGCTCGTTTAATAAATTCAGATGGAAATGACACTCCTGTAATATTTTCTATTTACAAGTCTATGTTTGAATGTGTATTAACAATATCATATCTAATATTTGCCAAATTTTAAACAATGCTTATCGGCAGAGCCTCTTAATCAACAGTTACTAGTATGCATTATCAAAGTTGTGTACACAGAAGTGTTCTTTAACTAGTTTTTTACCAGGTTTTCACATAGTGAAACCTTGTTATTAGAATGGCGAACGTCGTTGTTTCGGGCGGCCGGCCGGGCGGCGTCAAACTCACATATGCAACTGAACAACTTTAGTAAGGGTTGACATATCTTGACTAAACTTGGTCTATAGGAAGATTTTATGGAGACCTTTCATAGGATTGTGTTTGGGGTCATTAGGTTCAAGGTCAAGGTGGCTGTTACTAAAAATAAAAAAGCAGTTGAAACTGAATAACTTTAGTTAGGGATGACATATCTTGATTAAACTTGGTCTATAGAAAGAGTTTATGGGTACCTTTCATGGGATTGCGATTGTGGTCCGTAGGTTCAAAGTCAATGTCACTGTTACTAAAAATAGAAAAACGGTTGAAACTAAATCACTTAAGTTAGGGATGACATTTTTATAGAGAGAGTTTATGGATACCTTTCATGGGATTGCATTTGGGGTCCCTAGGGTAAAGGTGACTGTTACTAAAATAGAAAAATGGTTCAAACTGAATATCTTTAGTCAGGGTTGACACATCTTGACCAAACTTGGTCTATAGTAAGAGTTTATGGATACTTTCATGGGATTGCGTTTTGGGGTCCCTAGATTCAAGGTCAATGTCACTGTTACTAAAATAGAAAAAAAATGGTTGTAACTTAAGTTAGGGTTGACATATCCTGACACAACTTGGTATGAAGGAAGAGTTTATGGATACCTTTCAATGGATTGCTTTTGGGGTCCCTAGGGTCAAGGTCACTGTTAATAAAAATAGAAAAAGGCTGAAGTTCTTCTGTCAATCATTTAAAACCTGGTTTCGTCGCATTGTGGCGTTTCCTGTTTCCCTTTCTTTTCAGGAAACACATGTGTGTCTCTTGCGGTAAAGTAAGGGGTAAGTTTCATACCCATGTTGTATCTTGTAGGGAAGTGCGTAAGGAAAGTACGAGTAATCTGTTGAGTGAGAAGAATGCGAGGGTAGATTCGTTACGACATACAAGCTTTAGTGTGAAATAACTTAAGTCCGAATACGGTAGGGACTGGCCGCGTTTTGCCTACTCGTATGTTAAAATAGGCGTCCCAGTTAGAGTTGACAATAAGAAGGCTGCGTTTTCAGTTGAAGATTTTATGTCTTATGTAGAAAGGAACAACCTAGGGAAATTTAAACGTACGCTTCAAGGTGTCTTTAACTTTCAGTAGAACGCTGAATCATTTGCTCAAGAAGTGTCAAATGAAACGCTAGGTAGCAGCGAGACATTGCTTTCACCCTGTATGATTCGTGAACAAAATATTCAGCAGCAAGTGTCCGACATAGAATTGAATGAAACCGCAAACGTGCTTTCCCGCGGTCAGGTCATTGAGCAAGGTCAACGGAATGATCAGTACGTGCCCGGTGAGTATCCGAATTTCGGTTCTCCGGAAAGTAAGCAAAATATAACGTCGCACAGTGCATCCGTTTCTAGTTTATTTCAACAGCATGTGTCGGCTAACGATTTAAATGTTTTAAATGTGAACGCGCACGAGTATTCCGATAGTCAGGACTATGTATTAACTGCTAGACCCCTTGAAATGGGAAACGTGCTTGTAACGTCCGTTGATATAGGTGAAATTATAGATCATATGGTAACCGATAACAAAACAATGCTTGACTCACCAGTCAGAATAACTCAAAAACGAATATGCTTCATAATATCATCTCCAGAATCCGACACATCACCTAGGTCATTGGTTCGAATGCCAGATGCATCGCCTCCTTTGGTCACACGGTCCAAGTCTGGCAGATTTAAACAAACACATGCTATAGAGACATAATATGACGGTTTCTTGATCGAGGACGATGATGTTATTGATCCCTAATATAAACCAGAGAAAAAAAGTAGGAATTAAGGCACATTTTGAAACAAATGAAGGCAAAGTGAGCTAAGAAAATGAACTCAAGCATATCTGATTTTGACACCAGTATAACGGATTCAGAAAGTGAATCAAAGAACAATTCACCAACTGGGGCTTTAAAAGGAAACGTGATATTCAGCAAAAAAATGAAAGAAAAAGGTTTGCAAATTTAAAACACCACTATTTCATACGCATTAATTTCAAATGAGTATTTGAAAAGGTACTCTTTAACGCTGAAAACTAGGTTCTATTCAGATAAACATCAAAATGCGTGTCTGAAGAAAATGCTGAGAACCATGCAATTATTTTCGAATGATAAAAATCCTGACAATTATGACCCGCGCAATCTGTTAGATATGAAGCGAAGACATGACTTTTATGATGCGCTTAAGAGTGTAGGTGTAGCTTCTGAGACAGTAAACAAGTATTGTTTCGCTCTCACGTCTATGATCAAAGACGACAATACAAACATTCAAAATCCACCCAAATTAAGGGACGTGTTTCAACTGGCATATTAGACGTGTATTGATGAGACTAAAGGTTTGAAAAGTAGATATACGTCTTCATTAAAAGAAAGAAGACGGGAATTTGAAAACTCTCCTGTCGACTATAAGATGACTATAACTGAGAACGCGTCTAATCATGAATACTTAAAAAAGAAAGCCGAAAAAAAATCTTAACGAAACTTCAGACTTTCCAGACGCTACAGATCTCAGAACTGTAATCATATTTTTCTATTCGCATTTACTGCGGTCCGGTCAGTGACCGTCCGCGTTCGAAAACATGGCATTTGACGAGATTAAGATATGTGATAAAGGATACCAAAAATAAATAAATCTAGGCTCTAATCCGCTAAGTCGCTACTTAGCCACAGACGAACACAAATCTGGCACAACATTCATAGCGAGGGTGCCTTTTAAAGAAAATCATGGCACATGAAAACTGTTTCTTCTTTATAAGAAAAAAAACTTAGGCCAGAGCCTGCAGACGAATAAAGCAAAAGCCTATTGTTTCTCAACTCTAAAGGAAAGCGTATTCGATCCGCGTCGGGCGATATTCGTGAGCAAGAAATCTTGCCTCACCATTCATCCATGGCAATAAGATACGCATTGGAAACATACAGTAAAAATCAATTTACATATCGCATACAGGGCTGTATTGCAGGGGTATAAAGTCATTCTTTAAAAACCGCAAACAAGGTATACGTTGACGACCGGAGAAGTGAATTCTATGACGGCATTCGTGCTCTCGATTCAATGTACGAAGAAGTCACTGGGAAGTCTGGTGAAAAACCAAATGTCTGTTCACAGTTCTCTAAGCCATCAGGGACTAAGTTCTACCTCCGAACAAACACCAGGCACATCCTACCTAATCACATCAGGCTACGAAGGTTTATTGCCGGGCAACACAACTAGATCACATTCTCCTTCGCTGTCTGTCTCGTCCGGATACAATTCATGGTTCTTTGGTTGAAAACAGAAATAAATTCATAAAAATGTTTTGGCCCGATATACAAGCAGACACGGAAAAGCCAAGTGCTGACGAGTACTCAAATCTTGTTCAGAAAAATCCACAATTCAGACTAGGCACAACGGTTAATGACAGAAAAAAAATCAAAATGCGTTTCTAGGATTAGTTATCAAAAAAAAAAGCTGTCGAAATAGTTGATAAAGTTGGTCGAGAAAAAATAACTATGTCAATTCTAAGTTCGAGGCATTACTGAAAGAAAGAAATTGGTTTTCTAAAAAAAGCTTGTCCGATGTATAAAATTGTATGAGGAAAATATTTCCCAAAAGAAACGTAATCCCCGACGAGACTCCAAACGCCTTATTAAGGACAAAACCAGTTTGCGCTCTATTGAAAAACAAGAATGGCCCGCAATTTCACAATGTAAAACGGAGTTTAAAGGTACTGGCATCAAAGCAATTACTGATATAGAGGCGGGAACTTTTATTTGTGATTATCACGGAGAACTTCTGCCATTCAAAGACGGCCATAACATATATTTAGAATATACGTCTGACCAAAATGTGTACGTGTTTGAATTTGATTTTTGCGGTAATGTGTATTATATTGATGCAAATGAGGATCAATGTAAATGCCACCCTGGCAAGACTCTTAAAGGTCGGCTCATCAACCATTCAGAATCTTATCCAAAAAAGATTAGATTTTTTATCCATAAAAAAACACGATGAACTATATTTCAACGCAATCACTAGACTTTTTGTATTCAGTTCTCACCAGCTATATTTTAGAAGTAACATTAACTAATGTAATACCTCTGTAGTAAGCAGGGTCAGATCTATCCCCCTTCATAAATAAAGGGACAATATCACCCTTCGACCAAGATTCAGGGTAAACGCAATTGCCATATAGATATCTAAAGATTGTACATTGATATTGTGAAATAAAACCATTCGCATCTATGCGCATCTATGCGCATCTATTCGTTACAATATTATCAAAGTCACATGACTTGTAACGGGACATCAGTTTAATAGTTTTACTAATCTCAATTAAAATAGCGCAGTCGAGTTGGGCAATATTTAAAGTATCATTTCTAACAAAATCGTGATCATTCTTATTAAATTGCTCTTCGGTACAATTTGATATATTGAAAACATGTTTAAAAAAATCATCAGCATCAACAGTCATAATGATAGAACCAAACTACCAATATTCCCTGTGAGATACTAAAATAACTGAATTTCAGTACTGTTTCAAATGGTTTAAAGCTTGAATAAGGAATTTTAATCTGAAATTGACAAGCATTCCAGTAGTTTGCCGATGTAAATGATATGACCAAACTACCGGAATCCCTTGTGAATTACTAAAATAACAATTTCAATACTGATTCAAGTATTTCAAAGCTTGAGTATAGAATCAAATAGAATGTTATTATATATCTTTATTCTAAAATGACAAGGATTCCGGTATTTTGTAGGTCGGATTGCCGATTACCATGATATAACAAACTACAGGAATCCCCTTTGAAACACTCAAATAACTAAGTCTTAGTACACCGAATATTACGGGAATCCCCTTTGAAACACTCAAATAACTAAGTCTTAGTACACCGAATATTACGGGAATCCCCTTTGAAACACTCAAATAACTAAGTTTTAGTACACCGAATATTACAGGAATCCCCTTCAAAATAATCTAATGTTTAAAGGTGTATTGTGTGAAATACTTGAATAAATCATTTCAAATATTGTTTCAAGCTTGAATATAGAATATAGTTGAGTTTTTATTATATATCCTTACACTGTAGGAGACGAGGATTCTACTTAAGGTTTGTACCACGTAGCTAGTCAAATATTACTGTATCGTTAACATGTGCAATATTATAAAGGACAATGTGTGTATACATAGACAAGTCTCCGTTACTATCATTTACTTAGTAATAATTGTAAGATTAAGCATCATTGATGAGATAAGTTAAATTCAATTGTTTCAGGTACCATCTGCTGTCCGGTTTTCCGGGAAGGGTTAAATGACCGTGACGCGGCCAGATCCAAAACTCCTGCAGGCGTTTCCAGCCCCACCTGATCGTCCTTATCCTGTAGGAAACGACGTATCAGCAATATCATCTCCAAGACCGGATCGCCGGAGATGTTCTACATCTAAGGGATGTCATCTTGGATGCTGGAGTGCAAGAAGTGTATCTCTGCGGTATCACAGAACGCGGTACCTTCCCGAGGAACGTGGACTTAAGGCATACGAGTTTCAACGCCCAGGAAAAAGATCAACGAATTCTTTAGAGAACGCGGCAGATTTTTGTGGGTGAAAAAGATCAGATGGCCAAAACATTATTCTAAAGATTCAGTTCATCTTAATGAGACAGGGTGGAAGAAGCTATTTTTCCTCATTCGTGTTATTATGTTATAAGTTAATTATTACGTGTTATTGTTTACTAGAAATATATTTACATCCATATCGGTGTATTTGTTTTGCCCATTTAACATCAATAACAGCATAAAGGAATAAGACACAGATTATGTCTGATATATATCTATACGTTGCATACATATAACGAACAAATATGCATTATTAGCACTCTTTTGTCATATGCGACTTTAAAAGCAAAAAAACACACAAATATTTCGAAATAAAATTTTAGGAAGCAAAAATGTATCTTATAAGTAAAACCGAACACATTTAAAAAAAAAAAAAAAAAAAAAAAAAAAAAAAAAAAAAAAACATTGGGTGAATATAAACCAAAACTGTTTGCAAAAAACTGATTTGCAAACTAAATCATGATTTTGTTTTAAGAAATTTTATGAATACCGCTCCTTATTATAAGTTAACAGCTGTGAGTTCCACATAATTCCCTTGTATAAATTGAAGTAACTTATTGGAGACAAAGAAATGATGTATACCATTGCTTGTTAATTAACAATGTATGCTAACATCACCTATTTCTTGCATATGCATAATTCATTACAGTAGAAGAGTTCACGTGTTTCAATTGTAACAAAACCGTCTGAGTAAAGATCGTATGTAAGCTAGCATAATATATAGTTTTTATATTAAATCCACAGTTCAAAGAGAGACGGAGGTCAAACAGTGAAACAACTGTTTGTCTCCAATGTGTAAACTGTTACGAACACCCCGCATCACTTCGTCAACACAAAATAATACACACCGATGAATGGTTTAATCGTCTATAAAATGAATCTTGAATTAAATACCTACTTCAGAATGTATACTGTATGTTCGCCATTAATGTTATGCAAAACGAGTAAAGTATTGACACTGTCCATTCATAACAGCAACCAGGATATGCAGGAAACTGAGAATCCTAAGGTAGCCACGCTTAGGCACCTAGACGATGCAGCCCTCTGGTTTAAGGAGCAGAAATGTTTCTGAACGATCTTTAAAGCTTATGATGTATTTTAGGAGATGTCTTCTACAGAGAAAAGAAGTATGGGATTCCGTCAGGATTTACACTGAGGCTATCGATATGGATATATTTTCCGCTAGTAGCCTCGGCGTGGTATCATAATAGGTAATACTTAAGGGTCTTCCATCATTTTCGATATATTAAAACGATTGTATTAATTGTGACAAATCTTATATGGGAGTATTAGTGTTGATTTTTAAAGCTTATGATGTATTTTAGGAGATATATTTTACATAGACAAGAAGTATGGAGAGGCGATAGAAGATTATACAAAAGCCATTGAAATGGATATTTTTCCGCTAGTAGCCTCGGCGTGTTATCATAATAGGTAATACTTAAGAGGGCTCTTGAGTAGTAGCCCTGAGGCTCATAGCCACTCTGCTCATAGACGATGCAACCCTCCAGGCTGAGGAGCAGGACGTATGCGCGCTCATATCCAGAGGCGGATCCAGGACTTTCTAAATGGGGGAGGGGCACAACTTATTAAGGCGGGGGGGGGGGGCACAGCTTATTATAAACATATAAAGCTTTTGGAATGCATTATTTTAATTATATTATGATGTGGAATGAACATATGATTTTGCTGTCAATGGTGTTTTGCAGATCAATTGAATTAGAAATATAGCATGAAGTGATATCAGATAAACCTTTCACTAAACAATATATCATGTCAGTGAGAAGAATCGACCCGGGGTCGCCGGATTTGAAACCGAAGTCGTTAACCACTCTGCCACCTGAGATTCACATATGTGAAGAAGAATAAATACTATATAAACGTACAGTAACTAAGGTATTTGTTGATTGCGCTCAACGATACTTAACTTCGGATGTCCTTGTCATTTAAGTTAACTGATGTAAAAACAACTTCACAACCAATTCCAGAAATGGTTTCAAATAAAGTATTCTGTATTAATTTACAGAGGCTTAAGATAGCATGATTCCATGAACTGGACGTTAATAAGGGCTGTAATGGAAAGTTTTAAGGCGGCAACGTTTTGAATTTTAAACATTTGTTAAATGTACGTCATGCACACACATACCTTGTTGACATTATTAAAAGCAATGACGAACATAAACTGCACATAGAAACAGTTTCAAACAACTTGTATGTCTGGTATAGAATATATTCAGAAAACAGTAAACTAAACCGTATAACTGCAGCCATATTTGTTTACTTTTAATCAGCTGTCGAATGTTCGGGACGCGACGTCATTTTCAAGAGATTTGTGTCGTATACTATACAGTATTATACTTTGAAATAGGCAAACCATAAAAACTGGAACACGAAAATCAGATTCAATTGTTTACTTGCTCAAATAATAATATAAATTTTAAATTGTGAAAAAGAAAACTTATGTGAACAGTTAAATCAATAAAGATGTGCCCCAAAAAACAATTTGCCGGCAAGCTGGGGGGCACGGGCCCTCCGTACCCCCACCCCCCGGAAGATCCGACACTGATATCGATACTAATTTGCAAGGCCTAGAAATAGCACAATGCGCTTCAAGTAATTACAGGACCGGACAACTGTCCAAGTGAAAACCTCAAAATATGTTTATATATTAGAAAATGATGAAACGCTTAATCCGGAACAATCATGACTTCTAAGTTGATTTGTGCATTACTTGCACTACATTTCTTATATATTTCCCTTTTCTATAGCTGTTTTGGCTTATAATACTATTCATTTCATGTCTGCCAATGTATTCAAAACCAACCTGACACATTTCGTTAGAATGGTGTTGTAATGAAATTGATAAGACAAAGTAGATCCATCAGTTGAAGGGGATCTTTAAGTAGAATAATAACCGGAACGCCAATAATAAACAGTACGTCACTGCGTGAGATGGCCGACTATTTCACCATGTTTCCTTTATACACCACCTCTTTCCGAAAGCAGTCACTTGAACTACCCCAAATCTTCATGTACGAGAATGTATGAATGTAGCTGTTAAACTAGGGAATTATTATACAGGAACATACGCAATCTAATCAAGTAGCTAAATGCATCGTTTTCTTCAGAGAGTTTTGTGTCGTATACTATACAGTGTTATACTTTGAAATAGGCAAACCATAAAAACTGGAACACGAAAATCAGATTCAATTGTTTACTTGCTCAAATAATAATATAAATTTTAAATTGTGAAAAAGAAAACTTATGTGAACAGTTAAATCAATAAAGATGTGCCCCAAAAAACATAATTTGCCGGCAAGCTGGGGGGCACGGGCCCTCCGTACCCCCACCCCCCGGAAGATCCGACACTGATATCGATACTAATTTGCAAGGCCTAGAAATAGCACAATGCGCTTCAAGTAATTACAGGACCGGACAACTGTCCAAGTAAAAACCTCAAAATATGTTTATATATTAGAAAATGATGAAACGCTTAATCTGTAACAATCATGACTTCCAAGTTGATTTGTGCATTACTTGCACTACATTTCTTATATATTTCCCTTTCCTATAGCTGTTTTGGCTTCTAATACTATTCATTTCCTGTCTACCAATGTATTCAAAATCAGCCTGACACATTTCGTTAGAATGGTGTTGTAATAAAATTGATAAGACAAAGTAGATCCATCGGTTGAAGGGGATCTTTAAGTAGAAACGCCATTAATAAACAGTACGTCACTGCGTGAGATGGCAGACTTTTTCACGAGATTTCCTTTGTTCACCACCTCTTTCCGAAAGCAGTCACTTGAACTACCCCAAATCTTCATGTTCGAGAATGTATGAATGTAGCTGTTAAACAAGTGAATGATTATACAGGAACATATGCAATCTAATCAAGTAGCCAAAATGCATCGTTTTCTTCAGAGAGATTTGTGTCGTATACTATACAGTGTTATACTTTGAAATAGGCAAACCATAAAAACTGGAGCACGAAAATCAGATTCAATTGTTTACTTGCTCAAATAATGATATAAACTTTAAATTGTGAAAAAGAAAACATATGTGAACAGTTAAATCAATAAAGATGTGCCCCAAAAAACATAACTTGCCGGCCAGCTGGGGGGCACGGGCCCTCCGTACCCCCGGACGATCCGCCACTGATATCGATACTAATTTGCAAGGCCTAGAAATAGCACAATGCGCTTCAAGTCATTACAGGACCGGACAACTGTCCAAGTAAAAACCTCAAAATATGTTTATATATTAGAAAATGATGAAACGCTTAATCTGGAACAATCATGACTTCCAAATTGATTTGTGCATTACTTGCACTACATTTCTTATATATTTCTCTTTCCTATAGCTGTTTTGGCTTATAATACTATTCATTTCATGTCTACCAATGTATTCAAAATCAGCCTGACACATTTCGTTAGAATGGTGTTGTAATAAAATTGATAAGACAAAGTAGATCCATCAGTTGAAGGGGATCTTTTAAGTAGAATAATAACCGGAACGCCAATAATAAACAGTACGTCACAGAGTGAGATGGCAGACTATTTCACGAGATTTCCTTTGTTCACCACCTCTTTCCGAAAGCAGTCGTCACTTGAACTACCCCAAATCGTCATGTACGAGAATGTATAAATGTAGCTGTTAAACTAGTGAATGATTATACAGGAGCATACGCAATCTAATCAAGTAGCTAAAATGCATCGATTTCTTCAGATATATTTGTCAAGTTTCACAAATACACAAATATTACTGCACAAGAAATTTTGTGTACACTAGCAAAGAGAATTTAGAACAAATCACTTCAAAAATACATTTATATGGTTTTACGAATTAACAACGCAACGGTAAAGGCAACGGTAAAGGCAACGGTAAACGTTGCAATATTTATACAGGCCGATTTGGTTATGAACCGTTGCATGTTGCACAGCGCGTTTGCAGATGACTTGAGCGTTTCGTGTGTTACCCAGGCCCCAATTTTTCGAAACTTCTTAAGTTCTTTATAACAGGATTAAGGTAACCTCACTATTTGTGTTGTTCTATAAAATGTTTTATATTTAGTTCTTCAAGAATTTTTAAAAATTATGTATGAATAATCTGTATGATTATCAGAATAAACAATTTTTCATTTATCAAAATCCATTTTAAGTATGCATTCTGGCTAATTGAAATAAGCGACTTAAGCCTAATAAGCTTAAGAAGTTTCGAGAAATTTGGGGCAGGTTTCATAGTCATATTTTATAAGTTAATCCCATAATGCAGAGTAGCTAGCCCCCATTTCTCGAAACATCTTAGGTCCTTTATAACAAGATAAAGCTAATCTTACTATTTTTGTTGTTGTATACAATGTGTTATATTATCGTCTTCTAAAATTTTAGAAATTATTAAGGAATAATCTGTATGATTATCAGAAAAAAAACAATAATCGTTATCAAAATCCATTTTAAGTATGTAATTTGACTAATTGAAATAAGCGACTTAAGCCTATTAAGCATAAGAAATTTCGAGAATTTGGGGCTCAGGCTTATTTAACTGATCAACTGAAGGATCTGAAAAGGGCCAGTTCTTGCATTCAAAAGGTATGTGATCGTCATACATGCGTGCATCAACGAGATCTTGGAAATGATGAAGGTGAGAGGTACGATATTTTCTGTATATTATTTGTGTCTAGGCACGTTAAAATATATCTAATTAGGTAAGTCTGGTGTCAAATCTTTGTCTGATTAAGGCAATGATGGCGTGTGTTATGATTTAACATGTTTGAGTAAGCCTATGGTAAAGGTGAGTATAATTTAATTAGTGGCAAAGTCTTCTTTTGTAAAATTTGTGTGACCTTTTACTACCCCAAGACATGTCATCATAAACTTTTGAAACATTTTAGTATTTGATCTTCTCAACCAACTTTTGTATTATGGCCGACCCTTTAATTTATTTCTTAAATTTTAATAGTCAAATTGAAATAAAAGTTACACTTTTAGTGTTTCAATAACATAAAAGCCTGAAAATCATTACATAAAATGATTGAAAATATATTATAAAACACACGATTTATTTATTATATCATATGACCTGTGCGCTTTCTAAAATAATTAGAAAATGACTAAATGTTAGTAAATTATTTTTATAGTCAATGGTTTGAAGGACAAACTGATGGTGTTGGATAATTGAGAAATGAAATTCTACTTTTCATGCATTTTTCTCCCACCTCAGATAAGTAGATTCAATAATTTAACAATGCTTGAAAATCTAATCTTGCCCACGGGCAAAGACAACATGTACATATGGATCTCCTGTTTAATGGTCACCACATTGTAATTTCCTCCCTTATTGAAGAAAGTCAACTGCTAAGCATCAAGGAAACCTGGTCTTGTGGCAATATTCAGAACGCTTATAAATTATTTTTTCTCGCTTCGAATGTCGCCATGAAACAGTTCTAACTCACCTTTCAAGAAATAATGCTTTACTCTCCTTTAAGAACTAGTTAAAGACCGATTCGACTATTAATATAATCTAAATCACTGCGCACATTTTTTATAACAATCACGATTAATAACATATCCATACGCAATTATTTTCACTAAGCACAAAAGGGTTCCACAAACAAATACAGTTTTACTTAATTTTGTTTAACTGGTAAGAGGACAGGCATCTACCATAGCTGCTAGCACGGTAAACCTTGTTGCCGCAAAATTAACATCCTATGCTCGGGTCTGAATAAACCTATCTTACACTCTCGGCCATGGAAGAAACTTGTAATGCTGTAATTAAATGCAGTAGGGTACATTATAGAATAAATAGCGCGTAGCACACAATAATTTCTTGGTTATATACTTGCAAGATATAATTTGATTTTTATTAGTTTTGAATGTTTAAAATGTTCCGGGCACTTTAATGTAACAGCAAGGCTTAAAGTAGTTTTGAGATCATTTGTTTCGGAGTACGGTTATGATGATGGTGAGACTTGCATGCTTTTTCGGATTACGACAATAATAAAGGTGAGTATGATTTAATTAGTGGCAACGTACAGGAATGCATTTGGATTGCCCAGTTTGATTTGTGTCGGAGAACGGCTATGGCGGAGTTGTTCGATTTATATATTTGCTGCAAATGTCGAGGCGAGTATGACATCATTTGTTTCAGAGTATAACATTGATGGAAACCAGTATTTCGTGTGCCTGCGTTTGGCAACGACTGAGGTAAGCTGTATATAATGCATCTCAGTACGGCAAAAGTGGAGGTGAATATGACGTCATCTTTGTCCGGGTTCGGCAATGGTGGAGATTAGCTTGATATACATTCTCTGTACAGCAGTGATGAATTAAAATAGTTTTATATTTGCGCCTTCATTACAGCGATTATTGAGTGAAGTATAATTTATTTTCTGAGAACAGCAATGTTTGTTCTAAATGTGATATTATCTTTGTCTGAATACGGCAATGAAAAAGGTGAGAAGGCTTTGATTTTATTGTTGCAAGCAAGTACTTCCACATGTCTTTATTTAAGAGGGATCTGAGTGAGGTTAGCACCAGCAACACCACTCCACTATCCCGAACTGCGAAGGCAATCCCTGACCCGGCACTTGTGTAACAAGTTGCGATCCTGGTGAAGAAAGGTATAGTAACTGTTAAGCCTCGTGATGCGATGTGTCATACTTCTGTATAGTAACTGTTTAGCCTCGTGATGAAATGTATTATATTTCCGTATAGTAACTGTTAAGCCTCGTGATGCGATGTGTCATACTTACGTATAGTAACTGTTAAACCTCATATTGCGATGTGTCATTATTCCGTATAGTAACTGTTAAGCCTCGTGATGCGATGTGTCATACTTTCGTATAGTAACTGTTAAGCCTCATGATGCTATGTGTCCTACTTCGGTAAAATAACTGTTAAGCCTCGTGATTCGATGTATCATACTTCCGTAAAGTAACTGTTAAGCCTCGTGATGCGATGTGTCATACTTCTGTATAGTTACTGTTATGCCTCCTGATGCGATGTGTCATACTGACGTAAAGTAACTGTTAAGACTCATATTGCGATGTGTCATTATTCCGTAGAAGTAACTCTTAAGCTTCGTGATGCGATGTGTCATTCTTCCGTAAAGTAAATGTTAAGCCTCGTGATGCTATGTGTCTTACTTCGGTAAAGTAAATGTGAAGCCTCGTGATGCGATGTATCATACTTCCGTAAATTAACTGTTAAGCCTCGTGATGCGATGTATCATACTTCCGTATAGTAACTGTTAAGACTCGTGATGATATGTTTCATACTTTTGTATAGTTACTGTTAAGACTCGTGATGCGATGAAGTATACTTCCGTAAAGTAACTGTAAAGCCTCATGATGCGATGTGTCATACTGACGTAAAGTAACTGTTAAGACTCATATTGCGATGTGTCATTATTCAGTAAAGTAACTGTTAAGCCTTTTGATGCGATGTTTCATACTTCTGTAGAGTAACTGTTAAGCATCGTGATGTGATGTGTCCTGCTTCGGTAAAGTAACTGTTAATTCTTGTGATGCGATGTATCATACTTCCGTATAGTAACTGTTAAGCCTCGTGATGCGATGTGTCATACTTACGTAAAGTAACTGTTAAGCCTCATATTGCGATGTGTTATTATTCCGTATAGTAATTGTTATGCCTCGTGATGCGATGTATCATACTTCCGTATAGTAACTGTTGAGCCTTATGATGCTATGTGTCCTACTTCCGTAAAGTAAATGTTAATCCTCGTGATGCGATGTGTCATACTTCTGTATAATAGCTGTTAAACCTCGTGATGCGATTTGTCATACTTCCGTATAGTAACTGTTAAGCCTCGTGATGTTAAGTGTCCTACTTCGGTAAGTAACTGTTAAGCCTCGTGATGCGATGTGTCATACTTCCGAAGAGAAACTGTTAAACCTCGTGATGCGATGTGTCATTCTTCCATATTATAACTGTTAAGCCTCGTGATACGATGTATCATACTTCCGTAAAGTAACTGTTAAGTCTCGTGATGCGATGTATCATACTTCCGTATAATAACTGTTAAGCCTCGTGATACGATATATCATACTTCCGTAAAGTAACTGTAAAGCCTCGTGATGCGATGTATCATACTTCCGTATAGTAACTGTTAAGCCTCGTGATGCGATGTATCATACTTCCGTATAGTAACTGTTAAGCCTCGTGATGCGTTGTATCATACTTACGCATATTAACTGTTAAGTCTCATATTGCGATGTGTCATATTTCAGTATAGTAACTGTTCAGCCTCGTGATGCGATGTGTCATACTGAGGTAAAGTAACTGTTAAGCCTCGTGATGCGTTGTATCATACTTCCGTATAGTAACTGTTAAGCCTCGTGATGCGATGTGTCATACTTCCGTATAGTAACTGTTAAGCCTCGTGATGCGATGTGTCATACTGACGTCAAGTAACTGTTAAGCCTCATATTGCGGTGTGTCATTCTGACGTAAAGTAACTGTTAAGCCTCATATTGCGATATGTCATTATTCCGTATAGTAACTGTTAAGCCTCGTGATGCGATGTGTCAAACTGACGTAAATTAACTGTTAAGCCTCGTGATGTGAAGTATCATACTTCCGTATAGTAACTGTTAAGCCTCGTGATGCGATGTGTCATTCTTCCGTATAGTTACTGTTAAGCCTCGTGATGCGATGTGTCATACTGACGTAAAGTAACTGTTAAGCAATGTGATGCGATGTGTCATACTGACGTAAAGTAACTGTTAAGCCTCGTGATGCGATGTGTCATAATGACGTAAAGTAACTGTTTAGCCTCGTGATGCTATGTGTCATACTGACTTAAAGTAACTGTTAAGCCTCGTGATATGATGTGTCATACAGACGTAAAGTAACTGTTAAGACTCGTGATGCGATGTGTCATACTGACGTAAAGTAACTATTAAGCCTCGTGATGCGATGTGTCATACTTCCGTATAATAACTGTTTAGCATCGTGATGCGATGTGTCATACTGACGTAAAGTAACTGTTCAGCCTCGTGATGCGATGTGTCAAACTTCCGTAAAGTAAATGGTAAGCCTCGTGATGCTGTGTTCTACCTCCGTATAGTAACTGTTAAGCCTCGTGATGCGATGTATCATACTTCCGTAAAGTAACTGTTAAGCCTCGTGATGCGATGTATCATACTTCCGTATAGTAACTGTTAAGCCTCGTGATGATATGTGTCATACTTCCGTATAGTAACTTTTAAGCATAGTGATGCGATGTATCATACTTCCGTATAGTAACTGTTGAACCTCATGATGCGATGTGTCAAACTTACGTAAAGTAACTGTTAAGCCTCGGGATGCGATGTGTCATACTTCCGTATAGTAACTGTTTAGCCTCGTAATGCGATGTGTCATACTGACGTAAAGTAACTGTTAAGCCTCGTGATGCAATTGATCATGCTTCCGTTTAGTAACTGTTAAGCCTGATAGTGCGATGTGTCATACTGACGTAAAGTAACTGTTAAGCCTCGTGATGCGATTATCATACTTCCGTATAATAACTTTTAAGCCACTTGATGCTATGTTTCATACTTCTGTAAATTAACTGTTAAGCCTCATGATGCGATGTACCATACTTCCGTATAGTAACTGTTTAGCCTCGTGATGATATGTGTCATACTTTTGTTTAGTTACTGTTAAGCCTCGTGATGCGATGAATTATACTTCCGTATAGTAACTGTTAAGCCTAATGATGCGATGTGTCATAATTCCGTAAAGTAACTGTTAAGACTCATATTGCGATGTGTCATTATTCTGTAAAGTAACTGTTAAGCCTCGTGATGCAATGTGTCAAACTTCTGTAGAGTAACTGTTATGCCTCGTGTTGTGATGTGTCCTACTTCGGTAAAGTAACTGTTAAGTCTTGTGATGCCGTTTATCATACTTCCGTAAAGTAACTGTTAAGCCTCGAGATGCGATGTGTCATACTTACGTAAAGTAACTGTTAAGCATCATATTGCGATTTGTTATTAGTCCGTGTAGTAACTGTTAAGCCTCGTGATGCGATGTATCATACTTCCGTATAGTAACTGTTGAGCCTCATGATGCTATGTGTCCTACTTCCGTAAAGTAAATGTTAAGCCTTGTGATGAGATGTGTCATACTTCTGTATAATAACTGTTAAGCCTCGTGATGAGATGTATCATACTTCCGTAAAGTAACTGCAAAGCCTCGTGATGCTATGCTTCATATTTCCGTAAAGTAACTGTTAAGCCTCGTGATGCGATTTGTCATACTTCCGTATAGTAACTGTTAAGCCTCGTGATGATAAGTGTCCTACTTCGGTAAAGTAACTGTTAAGCCTCGTGATGCGATGGGTCATGCTTCCGAAGAGGAATTGTTAAGCCTCGTGATGCGATGTGTCAATCTTCCATATAATAACTGTTAAGCCTCGTGATACGATGTAATATACTTCCGTAAAGTTACTTTTAAGCCTCGTGATGCGATATATCATACTTCCGAATAATAACTGTTAAGCCTCGTGATACGATGTATCATACTTCCGTAAAGTAACTGTAAAGCCTTGTGATGTGATGTATCATACTTCCGTATAGTAGCTGTTAAACCTCGTGATGCGATGTATCATACTTCCGTATAGTAACTGTAAAGCCTCGTGATGCGTTGTATCATACTTAAGCATAGTAATTGTTAAGTCTCATATTGCGATGTGTCATACTTCCCTATAGTAACTGTTAAGCCTCGTGATGCGATGTATCATACTGACGTAAAGTAACTGTTAAGCCTCGTGATGCGATGTGTCATACTTCCGTATAGTAACTGTTAAGCCTCGTGATGCGATGTGTCATTCTTCCGTTTAGTTACTGTTAAGCCTCGTGATGCGATGTGTCATACTGACGTAAAGTAACTGTTAAGCCTTGTGATGCGATGTGTCATACTGACGTAAAGTAAGTGTTAAGCCTCGTGATGCGATGTGTCATACTGACGTAAAGTAACTGTTTAGCCTCGTGATGCGATGTGTCATACTGACGTAAAGTAACTGTTAAGCCTCGTGATGCGATGTGTCATACTGACCTAAAGTAACTGTTAAACCTCGTGATGCGATGTGTCATACTGACGTAAAGTAACTGTTAAGCCTTGTGATGCGATGTGTCATACTGATGTTAAGTAACTGTTAAGCCTCGTGATGCGATGTGTCATACTGACGTAAAGTAACTGTTAGGCCTCGTTATGCGATATGTCATACTGACGTAAAGTAACTGTTAAGCCTCGTGATGCGATGTATCATATTTCCGTATAGTAACTGTTAAGCCTGATATTGCGATGTGTCATACTGACTTAAAGTAACTGTTAAGCCTCGTGATGGGATTATCATACTTCCGTATAATAACTGTTAAGCCACGTAATGCGATGTATCATATTTCCGTATAGTAACTGTTAAGCCTTTTGGTGCTATGTTTCATACTTCCTGTTCAACTTCGTGATGCGATGTATCATACTGACGTAAAGTAACTGTTTAACCTCGTGATGCGATGTGTCATACTTCCGTAAAGTAACTGTTGAGCCTCGTGATGATATGTGTCCTACCTCGGTAAAGTAACTGTTAAGACTCGTGATGCGATGGGTCATACTTCCGAAGACTAACTGTTAAGCCTCATGATGCGATGTGTCATTCTTCCATATTATAACTGATAAGCCTCGTGATACGATGTATCATACTTTCGTAAAGAAACAGTTAAGCCTCGTGATGCGATGTATCATACTTCCGTATAATAACTGTTAAGCCTTGTGATACGATGTATCATACTTCCGTAAAGTAACTGTTAAGCCTCGTGATGCGATGTATCATACTTCCGTTTAGTAACTGTCAAGCCTCGTGATGCGATGTATCATTCTTCCGTATAGTAAATGTTAAGCCTCGTGATGCGTTGTATCATACTTACGTATAGTAACTGTTAAGTCTCATATTGCGATGTGTCATAATTCTGTATAGTGACTGTTAAGTCTCGTGATGCGATGTATCATACTTCCGTATAGTAGCTGTTAAATCTCATGATGCAATGTATCATACTTCTGTATAGTAACTGTTAAGCCTCGTGATTCGATGTATCATACTTCTGTATAGTATCTGTTAAGCCTCGTGATGCGATGTGTCATACTTCCGTATAGTAACTGTTAAACCTCATATTGCTGTGTGTAATACTGACGTAAAGTAAATGTTAAGCCTCATATTGCGATGTGTCATTATTCCGTATAGTAACCGTTAAGCCTCGTGATGCGATGTATCATACTTCCGTATAGTACCTGTTAAGCCTCGTGATGCGATGTGTCATACTGACGTAGAGTAACTGTTAAGCCTCATGATGCGATGTATCATACTTCCGTACAGTAACTGTTTAGCCTCGTGATGCGACGTGTCATTCTTCCGTTTAGTTACTGTTAATCCTTGTGATGCGATGTATCATACTGACCTAAAGTAACTGTTAAGCCTTGTGATGCGATGTGTCATACTGACGTAAAGTAACTGTTAAGCCTCATGATGCGATGTGTCATACTGACGTAAAGTAACTGTTTAGTATCGTGATGCGATGTGTCATACTGACGTAAAGCAACTGATAAGCCTCGTGATGCGATGTGTAATACTGATGTAAAGTAACTGTTAAACCTCATATTGCTGTGTGTTATACTGACGTAAAGTAACTGTTAAGCCTCATATTGCGATGTGTCATTATTCCGTATAGTAACTGTTAAGCCTCGTGATGCGATGTGTCATACTTCCGTAAAGTAACTGTTAAGCCTCGTGATGCGATGTGTCATACTGACGTAAAGTAACTGTTAAGCCTCGTGATGCGATGTATCATACTTCCGTACAGTAACTGTTTAGCCTCGTGATGCGACGTGTCATTCTTCTGTTTAGTTACTGTTAAGCCTTGTGATGCGATGTGTCATACTGACGTAAAGTAACTGTTAAGCCTTGTGATGCGATGTGTCATACTGACGTAAAGTAACTGTTAAGCCTCATGATGCGATGTGTCATACTGACGTAAAGTAACTGTTTAGTCTCGTGATGCGATGTGTCATACTGACGTAAAGTAACTGTTAAGCCTCGTGATGCGATGTGTCATACTGACGTAAAGTAACTGTTAAGCCTCGTGATGCGATGTGTCATACTGACGTAAAGTAACTGTTAAGCCTCGTGATGCGATGTGTCATACTGACGTAAAGTAACTGTTAAGCCTCGTGATGCGATATGTCATACTGACGTAAAGTAACTGTTAAGCCTCGTGATGCGATGTATCATACTTCCGTATAGTAACTGTTAAGCCTCATATTCCGATGTGTCTTACTGACTTAAAGTAAGTGTTAAGCCTCGTGATGGGATTATCATACTTCCGTATAATAACTGTTAAACCTCGTGATGCGATGTATCATACTGACCTAAAGTAACTGTTAGGCCTCGTGATGCGATGTATCATACTGACCTAAAGTATCTGTTAAACTTCGTGATGCGATGTATCATACTGACCTAAAGTATCTGTTAAACTTCGTGATGCGATGTATCATACTGACCTAAAGTAACAGTTAAACATCGTGATGCGATGTGTCATACTGACGTAAAGAAACTGTTTAGCCTCGTGATGCGATGTGTCATACTGACCTAAAGTAACTGTTAAACCTCGTGATGCGATGTATCATACTGACCTAAAGTAACTGTTAAACCTCGTGATGCGATGTGTCATACCGACCTAAAGAAACTGTTAAGCCTCGTGATGCGATGTATCATACTGACGTAAAGTAACTCTCTAACCTCGTGATGCGATCTGTCATACTGACCTAAAGTAAAAGTTAAACCTCGTGATGCCGTGTGTCATACTGACCTAAAGTAACTGTTAAGCCTCGTGTTGCGATGTGTCATACTGACGGAAAGTAACTGTTAAACCTCGTGATGCGATGTATCATACTGACGTAAAGTAAATATTAAGCCTCGTGATGCGATGTGTCATACTGACGTAAAGTAACTGTTAAGCCTCGTGATGCAATGTGTCATACTGACGGAAAGTAACTGTTAAACCTCGTGATGCGATGTATCATACTGACCTAAAGTAAATATTAAGCCTCGTGATGCGATGTGTCATACTGACGTAAAGTAACTGTTAAGCCTCGTGATGCGATGTGTCATACTGACGTAAAGTAACAGTTAATCCTCGTGTTGCGATGTGTCATACTGCCGTAAAGTAACTGTTAAACCTCGTGATGCGATGTGTCATACTGACCTAAAGTAACTGTTAAGCCTCGTGATGCGATGTGTCATACTGACGGAAAGTAACTGTTAAACCTCGTGATGCGATGTGTCATACTGACGTAAAGTAACTGTTAAACCTCGTGATGCGATGTATCATACTGACCTAAAGTAAATATTAAGCCTCGTAATGCGATGTGTCATACTGACGTAAAGTAACTGTTAAACCTCGTGATGCGATGTATCATACTTCCGTATAGTAGCTGTTAAATCTCATGATGCAATGTATCATACTTCTGTATAGTAACTGTTAAGCCCCGTGATGCTATGTTTCATACTTCCGTAAAGTAACTGTTAAGCCTCGTGATGCGATGTGTCATACTGACGTAAAGTAACTGTTAAGCCTTGTGATGCGATGTTTCATACTGACGAAAAGTAACTGTTAAGCCTTGTGATGCTATGTGTCCTACATCCGTATAGTAACTGTTAAGCCTCGTGAGATGTAAATTGGTATACCTATTAAAACTCAATATATTTTAAAGGGTTATTTAACATGTCTTTGCCTTAGTAAATATGTATTCCGACCTGATATATATCTTTTAAGAATAATCAGTATTTATTTTAATGACTATTCATTGGTCATACTGACCAAACGAAACTGTTAAGCCTCGTGATGCGATGTATCATACTGACGTAAAGTAACTCTCTAACCTCGTGATGCGATGTATCATACTGACCTAAAGTAACTATTAAGCCTCGTGATGCGATGTGTCATACTGATGTAAAGTAACTGTTAAGCCTCGTGATGCGATGTGTCATACTGACGTAAAGTAACATTAATCCTCGTGATGCGATGTGTCATACTGACCTAAAGTAACTGTTAAACCTCGTGATGCGATGTATCATACTGACCTAAAGTAACTGTTAAGCCTCGTGTTGTGATGTGTCATACTGACCTAACGTAACTGTTAAACCTCGTGATGCGATGTATCAAACTGACCTAAAGTAACTGTTAAGCCTCGTGATGCGATGTGTCATACTGACCTAAAGTAACTGTTAAGCCTCGTGATGCGATGTGTCATACTGACGTAAAGTAACTGTTAAGCCTCGTGATGCGATGTGTCATACTGACGTAAAGTAACATTAAACCTCGTGATGCGATGTATCATACTGACCTAAAGTAACTGTTAAGCCTCGTGATGCGATGTGTCATACTGACGTAAAGTAACTGTTAAGCCTCTTGATGCGATGTGTCATACTGACGTAAAGTAACAGTTAAGCCTCGTGATGCGATGTATCATACTGACCTAAAGTAACTGTTAAGCCTCGTGATGCGATGTGTCATACTGACCTAAAGTAACTATTAAGCCTCGTGATGCGATGTATCATACTTACCTAAAGTAACTTTTAAGCCTCGTGATGCGATGTATCATACTGACGGAAAGTAACTGTTAAGCCTCGTGATGCGATGTGTCATACTGACCTAAAGTAACTATTAAGCCTCGTGATGCGTTGTATCATACTGATCTAAAGTAACTATTAAGCCTCGTGATGCGATGTGTCATACTGACCTAAAGTAACTATTAAGACTCGTGATGCGATGTGTCATACTGACCTAAAGTAACTGTTAAGCCTCGTGATGCGATGTGTCATACTGACCTAAAGTAACAGCTAAACCTCGTGATGCGATGTGTCATACTGACGTAAAGTAACTATTAAGCCTCGTGATGCGATGTGTCATACTGACCTAAAGTAGCTATTAAGCCTCGTGATGCGATGTGTCATACTGACGTAAAGTAACTGTTAAACCTCGTGATGCGATGTATCATACTGACCTAAAGTAACTATTAAGCCTCGTGATGCGATGTGTCATACTGACCTAAAGTAACTGTTAAACCTCGTGATGCGATGTATCAAACTGACCTAAAGTAACTGTTAAGCCTCGTGATGCGATGTGTCATACTGACCTAAAGTAACTGTTAAGCCTCGTGATGCGATGTGTCATACTGACGTAAAGTAACTATTAAGCCTCGTGATGCGATGTGTCATACTGACCTAAAGTAGCTATTAAGCCTCGTGATGCGATGTGTCATACTGACGTAAAGTAACTGTTAAACCTCGTGATGCGATGTATCATATTGACCTAAAGTATCTGTTAAGCCTCGTGATGCGATGTGTCATACTGACGTAAAGTAACATTAATCCTCGTGATGCGATGTATCATACTGACCTAAAGTAACTGTTAAGCCTCGTGTTGTGATGTGTCATACTGACCTAACGTAACTGTTAAACCTCGTGATGCGATGTATCAAACTGACCTAAAGTAACTGTTAAGCCTCGTGATGTGATGTGTCATACTGACGTAAAGTAACATTAATCCTCGTGATGCGATGTATCATACTGACCTAAAGTAACTGTTAAGCCTCGTGTTGTGATGTGTCATACTGACATGACGTAACTGTTAAACCTCGTGATGCGATGTATCAAACTGACGTAAAGTAACTGTTAAGCCTCGTGATGCGATGTGTCATACTGACCTAAAGTAACTATTAAGCCTCGTGATGCGATGTGTCATACTGACGTAAAGTAACATTAATCCTCGTGATGCGATGTGTCATACTGACCTAGAGTAACTGTTAAACCTCGTGATGCGATGTATCATACTGACCTAAAGTAACTGTTAAGCCTCGTGTTGTGATGTGTCATACTGACCTAACGTAAGTGTTAAACCTCGTGATGCGATGTATCAAACTGACCTAAAGTAACTGTTAAGCCTCGTGATGCGATGTGTCATACTGACCTAAAGTAACTCTTAAGCCTCGTGATGCGATGTGTCATACTGACGTAAAGTAACATTAATCCTCGTGATGCGATGTATCAAACTGACCTAAAGTAACTGTTAAGCCTCTTGATGCGATGTGTCATACTGACGTAAAGTAACAGTTAAGCCTCGTGATGCGATGTATCATACTGACCTAAAGTAACTGTTAAGCCTCCTGATGCGATGTGTCATACTGACCTAAAGTAACTATTAAGCCTCGTGATGCGATGTATCATACTTACCTAAAGTAACTTTTAAGCCTCGTGATGCGATGTATCATACTGACGGAAAGTAACCGTTAAGCCTCGTGATGCGATGTGTCATACTGACCTAAAGTAACTATTAAGCCTTGTGATGCGTTGTATCATACTGATCTAAAGTAACTATTAAGCCTCGTGATGCGATGTATCATACGGACGTAAAGTAACTATTAAGCCTCGTGATACGATGTGTCATACTGACCTAAAGTAACTATTAAGACTCGTGATGCGATGTGTCATACTGACGTAAAGTAACTGTTAAGCCTCGTGATGCGATGTGTCATACTGACCTAAAGTAACAGTTAAACCTCGTGATGCGATGTGTCATACTGACCTAAAGTAACTGTTAAACCTCGTGATGCGATGTATCATACTGACCTAAAGTAACTGTTAAGCCTCGTGATGCCATGTGTCATACTGACCTAAAGTAACTGTTAAGCCTCGTGATGCGATGTGTCATACTGACGTAAAGTAACTATTAAGCCTCGTGATGCGATGTGTCATACTGACCTAAAGTAGCTATTAAGCCTCGTGATGCGATGTGTCATACTGACGTAAAGTAACTGTTAAACCTCGTGATGCGATGTATCATACTGACCTAAAGTAACTGTTAAGCCTCGTGAGACGATGTGTCATACTGACCTAAAGTAACTGTTAAGCCTCGTGATGCGATGTGTCATACTGACGTACAGTAACTATTAAGCCTCGTAATGCGATGTGTCATACTGACCTAAAGTAGCTATTAAGCCTCGTGATGCGATGTGTCATACTGACGTAAAGTAACTGTTAAACCTCGTGATGCGATGTATCATATTGACCTAAAGTATCTGTTAAACCTCGTGATGCGATGTGTCATACTGACGTAAAGTAACATTAATCCTCGTGATGCGATGTATCATACTGACCTAAAGTAACTGTTAAGCCTCGTGTTGTGATGTGTCATACTGACCTAACGTAACTGTTAAACCTCGTGATGCGATGTATCATACTGACCTAAAGTAACTGTTAAGCCTCGTGATGCGATGTGTCATACTGACGTAAAGTAACATTAATCCTCGTGATGCGATGTATCATACTGACCTAAAGTAACTGTTAAGCCTCGTGTTGTGATGTGTCATACTGACCTAACGTAACTGTTAAACCTCGTGATGCGATGTATCAAACTGACCTAAAGTAACTGTTAAGCCTCGTGATGCGATGTGTCATACTGACCTAAAGTAACTATTAAGCCTCGTGATGCGATGTGTCATACTGACGTAAAGTAGCATTAATCCTCGTGATGCGATGTGTCATACTGACCTAAAGTAACTGTTAAACCTCGTGATGCGATGTATCATACTGACCTAAAGTAACTGTTAAGCCTCGTGTTGTGATGTGTCATACTGACCTAACGTAACTGTTAAACCTCGTGATGCGATGTATCAAACTGACCTAAAGTAACTGTTAAGCCTCGTGATGCGATGTGTCATACTGACCTAAAGTAACTGTTAAGCCTCGTGATGCGATGTGTCATACTGACGTAAAGTAACATTAATCCTCGTGATGCGATGTATCAAACTGACGTAAAGTAACTGTTAAGCCTCGTGATGCGATGTGTCATACTGACGTAAAGTAACTGTTAAGCCTCGTGATGCGATGTATCATACTGACCTAAAGTAACTGTTAAGCCTCCTGATGCGATGTGTCATACTGACCTAAAGTAACTATTAAGCCTCGTGATGCGATGTATCATACTTACCTAAAGTAACTTTTAAGCCTCGTGATGCGATGTATCATACTGACGGAAAGTAACTGTTAAGCCTCGTGATGCGATGTGTCATACTGACCTAAAGTAACTATTAAGCCTCGTGATGCGTTGTATCATACTGATCTAAAGTAACTATTAAGCCTCGTGATGCGATGTGTCATACGGACGTAAAGTAACTATTAAGCCTCGTGATACGATGTGTCATACTGACCTAAAGTAACTATTAAGACTCGTGATGCGATGTGTCATACTGACCTAAAGTAACTGTTAAGCCTCGTGATGCGATGTGTCATACTGACCTAAAGTAACAGCTAAACCTCGTGATGCGATGTGTCATACTGACCTAAAGTAACTGTTAAACCTCGTGATGCGATGTATCAAACTGACCTAAAGTAACTGTTAAGCCTCGTGATGCGATGTGTCATACTGACCTAAAGTAACTGTTAAGCCTCGTGATGCGATGTGTCATACTGACCTAAAGTAACTATTAAGCCTCGTGATGCGATGTGTCATACTGACCTAAAGTAGCTATTAAGCCTCGTGATGCGATGTGTCATACTGACGTAAAGTAACTGTTAAACCTCGTGATGCGATGTATCATACTGACCTAAAGTAACTGTTAAGCCTCGTGATGCGATGTGTCATACTGACCTAAAGTAACTGTTAAACCTCGTGATGCGATGTATCAAACTGACCTAAAGTAACTGTTAAGCCTCGTGATGCGATGTGTCATACTGACCTAAAGTAACTGTTAAGCCTCGTGATGCGATGTGTCATACTGACGTAAAGTATCTGTTAAGCCTCTGATGCAATGTGCCATACTGACCTAAAGTAACTGTTAAGCCTCGTGATGCGATGTATCATACTGACCTAAAGTAACTATTAAGCCTCGTGATGCGATGTGTCACACTGACCTAAAGTAACTGTTAGGCCTCGTGATGCGATGTGTCATACTGACGGAAAGTAACTGTTAAGCCTCGTGATGCGATGTGTCATACTGACGGAAAGTTTCTGTTAAGCCTTGTGATGCGATGTGTCATACTGACGGAAAGTAACTGTTAAACCTCGTGATGCGATGTATCATACTGACCTAAAGTAACTGTTAAGCCTCGTGATGCGATATGTCATACTGACGTAAAGAAACTATTAAGCCTCGTGATGCGATGTGTCATACTGACCTAAAGTAACTGTTAAACCTCGTGATGCGATGTATCATACTGACCTAAAGTAACTGTTAAACCTCGTGATGCGATGTATCATACTGACCTAAAGTAACTGTTAAGCCTCGTGATGCGATGTGTCATACTGACGGAAAGTAACTGTTAAGCCTCGTGATGCGATATGTCATACTTCCGTAAAGTAACTATTAAGCCTCGTGATGCGATGTGTCATACTGACGCAAAGTAACTGTTAAACCTCGTGATGCGATGTGTCATACTGACGTAAAGTAACAGCTAAACCTCGTGATGCGATGTGTCATACTGACGTAAAGTAACTATTAAGCCTCGTGATGCGATGTGTCATACTGACCTAAAGTAGCTATTAAGCTTCGTGATGCGATGTGTCATACTGACGTAAAGTAACTGTTAAACCTCGTGATGCGATGTATCATACTGACCTAAAGTAACTATTAAGCCTCGTGATGCGATGTGTCATACTGACCTAAAGTAACTATTAAGCCTCGTGATACGATGTATCATACTAACCTAAAGTAACTATTTAGCCTCGTGATGCAATGTGTCATACTGACGTAAAGTAAGTGTTAAACCTCGTGATGCGATGTATCATACTGACCTAAAGTAACAGTTAAGCCTCGTGAAGCGATGTGTTATACTGACCTAAAGTAACTGTTAAGCCTCGTGATGCGATGTATCATACTGACGTAAAGTAACTGTTAAACCTCGTGATGCGATGTGTCATACTGACCTAAAGTAACTGTTAAGCCTTGTGATGCGATGTATCATACTGACCTAAAGTAACTGTTAAGCCTCGTGATGTGATGTATCATACTGACGTAAAGTAACTGTTAAACCTCGTGATGCGATGTGTCATACTGACGTAAAGTAACTGTTAAACCTCTTGATGCTATGTGTCATACTGTCCTAAAGTAAAAGTTAAACCTCGTGATGCGATGTGTCATACTGACGTAAAGTAACTGTTAAACCTCGTGATGCGATGTGTCATACTGACCTTAAGTAACTGTTAAGCCTCGTGTTGCGATGTGTCATACTGACGGAAAGTAACTGTTAAACCTCGTGATGCGATGTATCATACTGACCTAAAGTAAATATTAAGCATCGTGATGCGATGTGTCATACTGACGTAAAGTAACTGTTAAGCCTCGTGATGCGATGTGTCATACTGACGTAAAGTAACAGTTAATCCTCGTGTTGCGATGTGTCATACTGACGTACAGTAACTATTAAGCCTCGTGATGCGATGTGTCATACTGACCTAAAGTAGCTATTAAGCCTCGTGATGCGATGTGTCATACTGACGTAAAGTAACTGTTAAACCTCGTGATGCGATGTATCATATTGACCTAAAGTATCTGTTAAACCTCGTGATGCGATGTGTCATACTGACGTAAAGTAACATTAATCCTCGTGATGCGATGTATCATACTGACCTAAAGTAACTGTTAAACCTCGTGATGCGATGTGTCATACTGACCTAAAGTAACTGTTAAGCCTCGTGATGCGATAAGTCATACTGACGGAAAGTAACTATTAAGCTTCTTGATG